>NC_136902.1:86404711-86604711 GCF_949606895.1 Notothenia rossii | reverse complement strand
CTAACATAGAGGGCGGAGTTGTCGGGTTCAGGAGTTCCTCAAAGTGCTCCTTCCAACACCCTAACACTCCATCAGTTGAGGTCAACAACGTCCCATCCTTACTGTACACAGCTTGGATGGTTCCCTGCTTCCCCCTCCTGAGGTGTCGGACAGTTTTCCAGAACAACTTTGGTGCCGCATACTTTAGTATGTTTGCATAAATACAATTCTGAAATTTTGACTTTTACTTGTAATTGTTTATTTGAAGACCATTTTATTTGTATTCTTACTCAACTTAAAGGCAGGGTAGGTAATTTACTTCAGAAACACTTTTTGTTATATTCCATGGAATGCTCTTAACATCCCGATAGCAATGAATACATTAAATGCTTTGACAATAAATACATCTGTGGAAGCCGTAGTACTGTAAAAAGCACGACCAATCATCTGAGCCGGCCCGGCTAAAGTAACTGGATGGCCTACCTGCCTGTCAGCCTTACATCTCTTGCACAAACTTATCTCGTGCCTCTTTGGAGATTAGGCCCCGTTGTGCAGGAGTATCATTCGGGAGGGGAGAACCGATCCGATGAAACCCCCCGGGGTCTAGACCCTGGTGGTGGTGAATGGATAGTTGGGTTCGGTCTGAAGGGGAGTGGCTTAGCTTGACCCTGGATTCAGAGGCACAGGAGGTGAAAAAGGGGTGGAGGAGGGTTGCGTCGAGTCACCTGAAATGACAGCTGTCAGAGGGGAGAGCAGATTTAAAAGGTTGAAGTGATTGGGAGTGACGCCCCCGATCACTTATTGAGAGGAGAGAGAGTAGTAACATGGAAATAGTAAATGAATGAGTAAAGAAGGGTTGAACTTGGTTGAACTTGCGCTGAGCTTCATGTGTTGTCAAGTTGGTGAAGATGGTTCTTCATTTGTTGTTTCTTTTGCAATGTTTGCACCTGTTGGCCACCGTAAATCAAATACACGAGTAGCCTATTTCTTCCAACACTGCAAAAAGTAGGAAAATAGTCTCTGCATTTTTCAAATATATTGACTTTAAGCATGAATGCACTCAAAAGTTTTATATATATATATCCAACGCAGATATGATCATTCCCCTCGCCCCCTGCTGCTTCAGTGACCACGACCCAATCCCCGCGGGTGATTTAATGGCCTGGAATAACTTGAATTAGCTGATTACGGCGGTCTTCAGTGGTGACAGGATCAGAAAATTAGGTCTCAGCAATTTCAATAATAAAGCTTTACAAATTAACACTATCACAATTGGATTACAGTGGTGCATGTATGGGAGCCCAAAATAGCCCAACCACAAATCCACCATGGAAAATCCACTATTATACAGGGAGAAGAATGAAGACGCTGGAATATGAAGGGGGGGGGGGGATTGGTACGGATCTTAGGAAAAAGGAGGTGCATGCAGAGAAAGAAAAATGCAAGGGCATCTGAGTGGAAATGAAACACTTTTATACAACAGACCCACTTCTGAAAATCTTTCTCAAGTGACAACTATTTCATTATTAATAAAAAAGAAAAACGCCTCTTCAACACTCTTTTCATTACTCTTGTTTGAGAGTTTTCTTTTCACATTTGGTTCAAGGAATGTGCCATTTCACTTAAGAGAAAGAGAAATAATAAAGGTTCACATATATTTGCGTAAACTTAGTTAAGATGAAATCAAGCATAATAGAAGATTTGCTGCTTCAAAGTACTTGAAATGTGAATAAGTATTCAAAGAAATCTCTCGCAATAGATACAGGCAGTGGTGGGAAGTAAGGTTCAAGATTCAAGGTTTTTATTTTGTCATACGAACATAGCTGCAGTGTAGTTATGACGATGAAAATCTTAGGTCACAGGCTCCTCCAACGGTGCGACACAATAACACAGATAAACAGAAATATAGTGCAAGTAAATAGTAAATAGTAAATACATAAAGAAAAATTGTTTAAAAAAGTGAAATAGTGAAATAGTGCAATAAGAGTCTATATGCAAGTTATTGGAATATGATATATTACATAATAGATCAATAATTTCTAAGTAGCAGATGAATGTTATGGATGTTGTTTCAACAGTTCAGGTATTTAACAGTCTTATTGCCTGTAGGATGAAGCTGTCCCTGAGTCTGGTGGTTTTAATCCGGATGCTGCGGTAACGCCTGCCAGACGGCAGCAGACTGAACAGTTTGTGGCTGGGGGTGATGGGGGTCTTTTATAATCCGGAGGGATTTCTTCCTGAGCCGCTGGGAGTAAAGGTCCTCCGTGGATGGCAGCTCCGTCCTGCTGATGTTCTGTGCAGTTTTCACCACCCTCTGTAAAGCGTTACGATTGAGGGCGTTGCAGCTGTACTCTATATGGTTCACCTGTAGAAGGTCAGGATACTCTCTATGGAGCACCTGTAGGTCAGGATGCTCTCTATGGTGCACCTGTAGAAGGTCAGGATACTCTCTATGGTGCACCTGTAGAAGGTCAGGATACTCTCTATGGTGCACCTGTAGAAGGTCAGGATACTCTCTATGGAGCACCTGTAGGTCAGGATGCTCTCTATGGTGCACCTGTAGAAGGTCAGGATACTCTCTATGGTGCACCTGTAGGTCAGGATGCTCTCTATGGTGCACCTGTAGAAGGTCAGGATACTCTCTATGGAGCACCTGTAGGTCAGGATGCTCTCTATGGTGCACATGTAGAAGGTCACGATGCTCTCTATGGTGCACCTGTAGAAGGTCAGGATACTCTCTATGGTGCACCTGTAGGTCAGGATGCTCTCTATGGAGCACCTGTATAAGGTCAGGATGCTCTCTATGGTGCACCTGTAGAAGGTCAGGATGCTCTCTATGGAGCACCTGTAGAAGGTCAGGATACTCTCTATGGTGCACCTGTAGAAGGTCAGGACCCTCTCTATGGTGCACCTGTAGAAGGTCAGGATGCTCTCTATGGTGCACCTGTAGAAGGTCAGGATGCTCTCTATGGAGCACCTGTAGAAGGATCCTCTCTATGGTGCACCTGTAGAAGGTCAGGATGCTCTCTATGGAGCACCTGAAGGTCAGGATGCTCTCTATGGTGCACCTGTAGAAGGTCAGGATGCTCTCTATGGTGCACCTGTAGAAGGTCAGGATGCTCTCTATGGAGCACCTGTAGAAGGTCAGGATACTCTCTATGGAGCACCTGAAGGTCAGGATGCTCTCTATGGTGCACCTGTAGAAGGTCAGGATGCTCTCTATGGAGCACCTGTAGAAGGATCCTCTCTATGGAGGACCTGTAGAAGGTCAGGATACTCTCTATGGTGCACCTGTAGAAGGTCAGGATGCTCTCTATGGAGCACCTGTAGAAGGTCAGGATGCTCTCTATGGTGCACCTGTAGAAGGTCAGGATACTCTCTATGGTGCACCTGTAGGTCAGGATGCTCTCTATGGTGCACCTGTAGAAGGTCAGGATGCTCTCTATGGAGCACCTGTAGAAGGTCAGGATACTCTCTATGGAGCACCTGTAGAAGGTCAGGATGCTCTCTATGGTGCACCTGTAGAAGGTCAGGATGCTCTCTATGGTGCACCTGTAGAAGGTCAGGATGCTCTCTATGGTGCACCTGTAGAAGGTCAGGATACTCTCTATGGAGCACCTGTAGAAGGTCAGGATCCTCTCTATGGTGCACCTGAAGAAGGTCTGGATACTCTCTATGGTGCACCTGTAGAAGGTCAGGATGCTCTCTATGGTGCACCTGTAGAAGGTCAGGATACTCTCTATGGTGCACCTGTAGAAGTTAAAGAGTATCCTGGGGTCCATTTTGAACCTCCTCAGCCTGCTGAGGAAGAAGAGCCGCTGTCGAGCTTTCTTGGTGATGGTGGTTGTGTGAAGAGTCCATGTCAGGTCCTCAGTGATGTGGACACCGAGGAACCTGAAGCTGCTGACTCTCTCCACCGCAGTCCCATTGATGGCGATGGGGGCGTGTCCCTCTCTCTGCTGCTTCCTGTAGTCCACAATCAGCTCTTTGGTTTTGCTGACGTTGAGATGGAGGTTGTTACCCTGGCACCAAGATGTACAGTACATTTACTCAATAGGTACCTGTACTCTACCGAGTATTTTTTATTGTATACTACTTTATACTTATTTTTCTATGAGCTTAGATTTTATTTCTGCTTTTTTAAACTGTAGTATACTATGTGCTCATGTTTCATTGTTGCTGTAAAGGCTACTGTCTGAATATGCTTAATGAAAGGCAAGAGCAGAGGACACATGTTTCATCCTAAATATCTGGGTTTCTTCTTTAATGTCACATTGTTCTGTTGTCTTACATAATACATTTAAAGTCTGTTACTTCCTCTTTTCCCAAATCAAGTGTCCTTCAGCATGCTGCAATGACCTTCAAATCCTTTTGAATATGGACTCTACAACCCAGCCTGTTTCCAAACACTCAGTTGGATACTCTCTATGGAGCACCTGTAGGTCAGGATGCTCTCTATGGTGCACCTGTAGAAGGTCAGGATACTCTCTATGGTGCACCTGTAGGTCAGGATGCTCTCTATGGAGCACCTGTATAAGGTCAGGATACTCTCTATGGAGCACCTGTAGGTCAGGATGCTCTCTATGGTGCACCTGTAGAAGGTCAGGATACTCTCTATGGTGCACCTGTAGGTCAGGATGCTCTCTATGGTGCACCTGTAGAAGGTCAGGATACTCTCTATGGAGCACCTGTAGGTCAGGATGCTCTCTATGGTGCACCTGTAGAAGGTCACGATGCTCTCTATGGTGCACCTGTAGAAGGTCAGGATCCTCTCTATGGTGCACCTGTAGGTCAGGATGCTCTCTATGGAGCACCTGTAGAAGGTCAGGATACTCTCTATGGAGCACCTGTAGAAGGTCAGGATGCTCTCTATGGAGCACCTGTAGAAGGTCAGGATGCTCTCTATGGAGCACCTGAAGGTCAGGATGCTCTCTATGGTGCACCTGTAGAAGGTCAGGATGCTCTCTATGGTGCACCTGTAGGTCAGGATGCTCTCTATGGAGCACCTGTAGAAGGTCAGGATGCTCTCTATGGTGCACCTGAAGAAGGTCAGGATACTCTCTATGGAGCACCTGTAGAAGGTCAGGATGCTCTCTATGGTGCACCTGTAGGTCAGGATGCTCTCTATGGTGCACCTGTAGAAGGTCAGGATGCTCTCTATGGAGCACCTGTAGAAGGTCAGGATGCTCTCTATGGTGCACCTGTAGAAGGTCAGGATGCTCTCTATGGAGCACCTGTAGAAGGTCAGGATGCTCTCTATGGTGCACCTGTAGAAGTTACAGAGTATCCTGGGGTTCATTTTGAACCTCCTCAGCCTGCTGAGGAAGAAGAGCCGCTGTCGAGCTTTCTTGGTGATGGTGGTTGTGTGAAGAGTCCATGTCAGGTCCTCAGTGATGTGGACACCGAGGAACCTGAAGCTGCTGACTCTCTCCACCGCAGTCCCATTGATGGCGATGGGGGCGTGTCCCTCTCTCTGCTGCTTCCTGTAGTCCACAATCAGCTCTTTGGTTTTGCTGACGTTGAGATGGAGGTTGTTACCCTGGCACCAAGATGTACAGTACATTTACTCAATAGGTACCTGTACTCTACCGAGTATTTTTTATTGTATACTACTTTATACTTATTTTTCTATGAGCTTAGATTTTATTTCTGCTTTTTTAAACTGTAGTATACTATGTGCTCATGTTTCATTGTTGCTGTAAAGGCTACTGTCTGACTATGCTTAATGAAAGGCAAGAGCAGAGGACACATGTTTCATCCTAAATATCTGGGTTTCTTCTTTAATGTCACATTGTTCTGTTGTCTTACATAATACATTTAAAGTCTGTTACTTCCTCTTTTCCCAAATCAAGTGTCCTTCAGCATGCTGCAATGACCTTCAAATCCTTTTGAATATGGACTCTACAACCCAGCCTGTTTCCAAACACTCAGTTGTTCCCACAGTTGCTGTTGCCTCCTCACACTTCCCCATGTAAGATTGAGCTACAAAATGAAAACTAGGGATTTGCTCATTGATGTGAAGTATCCGACATCGAAACAGTGGATTTTCGGATCAAAAACCTTGAAAGCTTTGCTGAATATATCTCAGTGTGACATCCTGCCATCGTTGGTTATGTATGCCACATTTACAATGAAAAACATCACCGTCAGAAATAAAATAAAATGTTAACTTCAAAGAGTTTCATGGTGGATTCTCATATTGTATAAAAACAGGATTTAAAAAGTGAGTGCTACGTAGTGATGTCATTATGTTCCGAAAGTAAACAAAGGAGTCCAATGGAGGCGTTTCATCACTATTGGATTTATGTCACTTTAATAGACCCTTCACTGGTTCGATAATGAAAGAATGTATTGTTTTATTAGTTGTATTCACATTAAATGTTTATTTAGTTTATCACCTATACCAGCGGTTTTCAAAGTGTGAGGCGAACCTCCAAGTGGGGGCGCCAGAGAGCTTCAGGGGAGGCGCAGCGGGAGAAAAAAAGAACGAGAAACCATAGCGAGAAACAGTGAAATCTAGCTAGTTAACTTCAGCTAACTTTATGCGAGCGGCAACATGGATCGATTTTTAGTGAAGTTACCTAAAGTGAGAGAGGAGACAGCGTCCGGCAGAAAACGTGACTTGCACACTTTTGGCTGTCTGTAGAGACCGAGTTCCCCCACCTCGCCAAAAAGGCTGTAAAAGTGCTCATTCCCTTCCCCTCCACCTACCTGTGTGAGTGCGGGTTTTCCACATTGCTTGATCAAAAGCAAGTACCGGTCAAGGCTGCAGCCAGAGGATGATCTGCGTTTATTCCCGTCTGCATTGCGTCCCCGCATCGTCCGCCTGTGCGCATGAAAGACGCAGACTCATTGTTCCCACTAAAGTGGGGTTGAGTGTAATAAGGAGGCAAAGTGGACGTTCAGTGTGTTGCCGGGAGCATATAAGGATGTATCCACGATGTTGAAAATGTTTAACATGTTAAAAAAATATGTTTAAAATATAAATATAAAAAGGTTTTAAAAAGTTATTGTTTAATGTTTTAAGGAGGTGACGCTACTCAGCAAATCGGTGCAGTCAGTGAGTCAGCACAATCAGTACGATAGATTCAAACACACACACAGAGACGAGACAAGAAGAGAAATGCAATTGAATACCCCTGCATTACAGCAACAACAGTAGTAATAATAATAATAATAATAATAATAGCAATAGCAATAATAATTTGGGGGGGGCAGCTGTTCTTATGTTCTCTGAGGGGAGGCTCACCTTCCCACACTTTCAAAACCCCTGACCTATACTGTACTGGCACCATTTCAAAACTATTGACTGGGAAATTGTGCCCTAAGGTTGGAAAATGAAACTTGAAAATAAAGTTAAAGAAAAGGAAACTCATGTCACAATTAGATATCATTTTTGGAATTGTCTCAAGAAAGAAAAAGGGTTATTAAACCAACTGAAATGCAGAGACAGGGTACACATCCACAGGAAGTAAACTCCTCAGAAATACATTTTTAATCATTTCTTCATCGCAACAACATCGAGTTATTTTCTAGTTAATAGACAGAAAACACAAACACTAATATTTAAAGTCAAAAGAAAGACAGACCAGCGGGTGAGTTCACCTTGAGAGGTCGTGTTTATGATGCACTGGGTGAATATTACAGGACAAAAAAAAGCAAACGTTGGAAACATCCTGAATGTTTCTCCAGGTTTTGGTTTCTTGACATATATAAGTTCAATATGATGAATGCTGAAAGTACATGATACAACCATTTACAGGTATATCAAGATTATATTCCACAATAAACACAGGAATGGTGTTTTACAACAGAAGAATAAACAATAAAATGAGTTAAAGTGCAGAAATGTGGGAATGTGTAAGGGTTTTCGATGTGCTTTTTAAGACACAGCACAATGGAAATGATCGTTCTTTCCTAAACTTTGTTTTGCACAGCACTGAACAGAGAGGCTAATATATATATAAGAAATATCGACTCAAGATCTTGATAAAAGAACAACATAAAAGAGAGTTAGAAATCCCGGACAATTACCGTCAACCTGATTCCCTTTGAACCTCAAACTACCTGATCTCCCCCAAAGCCGCAGAATTATAAATGATACGGCCCAAAAGAATAAAACTCTTTACAAATTACAAAGCCTCATGTTACCTGTTCTCTAATAAAGATGCGTGTGTGTGCGTGTGTGTGTGTGTGTGTGTGTGTGTGTGTGTGTGTGTGTGTGTGTGTGTGTGTGTGTGTGTGTGTGTGTGTGTCTTCCAGCGCCGCTACACCGACGTCTTGAAGGCCTGCAGGATCATGTTGGTCTGGTGCGTGAGCCGGTTGGCGCTGACAAACACGTTTATCACTCTGAAAACAAGCGTGACAGAGACACAAGGACACACGTGTCAATCAGAGCAGAGCAGAGAAACCATGGCAACAATATTAGGATTGATCCAGGAAACACTTTGATCTGGCGGAGGGGAAACGGAGAGGATGTCAGGCTTCAGAGAACACACGCCAGCATGAATCCACGGGAAATGGGTCAAGGGAATTATTCAGCAATGGTGGATTTGATAGAAGCGGGGCTGTGATCAAACGACAAACCATTTACACGATGGTGACAGTGTGTGTGTGTGAAAGTGTGTGTGCTGCTATAAAAGCTATTAAATGTTTCGTAAAAAGGCAGAACGAGTGTGTGAATAGACAGAAAAAGGAAACGGGTTCATACTTTCCGTCTCTGAAGTAGGTTTTCAGCGTGACACTGAAGCTCTTGGAGTATTTCACAAACTCTTTCTTCTGCTGCTCCAGCACCTAAACAATAAATACAGACAGCCTTTCAGCTCCACTTATCCCACAAACACTACATTTGAGTCAAACTAACGGTGTCTTTTTCATGTATCCTCCTACTTACCCGTCTATTCTGATACTGGTATTTCCTGAAGACGGTATTAACCGTGTCTAGCAGCTCCTTTATGGCACTGGCGATGTCTCTGCGGATGACACAAACAAATAAGTGTAGGTTAAAGAGGACTGATCATGCTTTTCGGGGGTTTTCCCTTTCCTGTAGTGTGTTATATATGTTTTTGTGCATTCAAAAAGTTCCCTTCTATATCTCCAATCTGTCTAATGAAAACCAACTCTACTTGTTAGGGAATCATTTGCTTAGGTATTAAAACCTCGAGCTGCAGAAGAGTTCTTCAGAATTGATTGTGGCGTCTCAACCGTGAGGTCAACTCGTGGCCCGTGGCATGTCTT
Source organism: Notothenia rossii (assembly GCF_949606895.1). Taxonomy (NCBI): domain Eukaryota; kingdom Metazoa; phylum Chordata; class Actinopteri; order Perciformes; family Nototheniidae; genus Notothenia; species Notothenia rossii. The sequence continues at coordinate 86,595,495 of NC_136902.1, read as the reverse complement.
GTGAATTCTCCGGCCGAAGCTCCAAATAAACCGTCAGTGTTTGCCATCAAAGCTACAGCTCTCCATCGTGTCTCTCTTTGAGTCCTTACTCCCAATTGCTTCAGAAGTTTCCCCCACAACGCTGAGGGTTGTTTCCTGTTTCTTCCACTTCTCTTGACGGACGTGCTTTCTCCTTCAACTTTTTGTCCCCTTGAATGCACTTGAAATCTGCCGTGTCGTAACAGTAATGTATCAGCATTTCTTTTGAATTGAATTCATTTCTAAGCTCTCCGCTGGGTAAGTTACTTAAGCAGTGACTCACTAAGAGTATTGAATTCGATCAAAAATAATGGCAGAGTGGGCCAAGGAAATGAAACGTCTTTCACTCTTAAGTAGCTGTGTGTGTGTATGTGTGTATGTGTGTATGTGTGTACGTGTACGTGTACGTGTGTGTATGTGTGTGTGTGTGTGTGTGTGTGTGTGTGTGTGTGTGTGTGTGTGTGTGTGTGTGTGTGTGTGTGTGTGTGTGTGTGTGTGTGTGTGTGTGTGTGAACTGACGTGCCTTACAGTTTTTTCACCACTCTTTCAAAACAGACGTACATTTTGTTGCATGTTTAAATTATTATGTGTTTAAACTTCAGGTCATGTGACAGCAGTGTAGCCCTTTTCATTGGTTGCTGAAGACTGAGATAGATCTAAAAGCTCCAGATAAACCTTTTGCATCTACATTAGTTTGTCATGCCGCCGTTTCCAAGGTTACATATGAACTCCCATGTTTGAGACTTTTTTTTTTTTTAAAGTGTTGAATTTTTCCCCAAGTGTTACGTGCCATGTTGTGTGTCCCTCCCCCTCTCCCTGTGATTGTCTCCCTCCAGGTGCAACCTCCCATTCACTAATCAGGACCTGCACAACAGGCTGAGGAAGCGGCAGCTACTCCTCTCTACTCCTCTGGGCTCCATGGATGTCAGTGTGTGACCAGTGACTAGTTTTTGGGTGGGAATTCATTCAAACCTAAATAACGCACTACAGGAAAGGGAAAGCCCCAAAATCAAACAACATCAGTTTTGAGGGTGAATTGTAATCACATGAATAGGAACCCTGGACCGTTCACTCCCAACAGCTGATGTTGGCTGTAATTAGTAACACATGCAGTGAGTTGTTCGGAGCTTGCATGTGTGTTCTTTTTGTTTCGATTCAGACTGAGCCCAACTCTATTGAGAGATTTTCAAATCTTCTTAGTCCCATTACGCTGCACAGAAAGAGCATCTGCATCTATTTTAACGCCCACTCACGTCTTTCCTTTGACTTTGCATTCAATTGTGCCTCTTCCAAAATTCACTTCACAAAGAAATAAATCATTTTTTATGTCTGTGCTTATATGCAATTACTTGTTTCATCACAATCTTTCTTTTAACTGATAAAGAAAAAACGATTGGAAGTCCTTTTGAGGCAACTAATACAAGAGTGAAACCTTTTAGATTGACTTAAATCTGGTTTATAATGCACCCACACACTGAGCTGTCTTACTTGATGGTCTGTAGGAAGCCTACTCTGTCATTGATCTCATCAGGAATAGTGCTGAGGATGTGTTTCAGAGCTCGGGCCCTCTCGTTCAGCTCCTGAAACTCCGGCTCCCGCCTGTCAATCATGAACTCTGGAAACATCAAGAGGAAGAAAATGAAAAAAACACAGATCACACACTCCTCATCGGCATCACATCAACACAGCTGCACATAGCTGCAGGGCACATTGAAACAAAGCAATTCATAACAGTGAAAAGGTATCAAATGTGATACACAATTGTGTGCACACTTTAAAGTGACAGTAGGATTAAAGCTGAGCCACGCAGGAGGTACATTTAAAATTCATCCAAAGTGTGTGTGTATGTGTGTGTGTGTGTGTGTGTGTGTGTGTGTGTGTGTGTGTGTGTGTGTGTGTGTGTGTGTGTGTGTGTGTGTGTGTGTGTGTGTGTGTGTATGCACATGTGAATTCATTACTACCATCAATCACTGTACACGGCACAAAGAAATCAATTACAGACAGAAAGATGGAACATTTAAGAACACGGAGAGCAGTTGATTTGTGGGGAAACAGCTCCCCCCAGTGGAGGAATGAGCTCATGGAACAAAGGCAGGGAATAACAGGAATACAAGCGGGGCTGAATTGGTAATCATTCTGCAGCGTTTTGAACTGTCCTTGAGCAACACAGTTGTTGTTGTTGTTGTTGTTCTATGTGACGCATTACATTGCACCCTCCGTTCACTATGCATCCTACCTTCCACATCGTCTGCAGCCATACGAAGCAGAGACTCATGGTAGTCGATTTTTATGTTCTTCTTCTCCAGTATTTTCAGAACAATATCCTGTGTTACACCTGGGCTCTCCTTCTCTGCCTTGAGGAACACAAACACACAGGTGTGAAAGTTATCTCAGTCCTCTGTACAAATAAACAGAAAGTCAATAGTGCAACATGTACAAGGGAGGTTAGGTACGGTGGCCGACAGGTGCACAACGCGCCCAAAAGAATTCAAAACACAACGGAAACGGGGACACTAAGGCCCCGGCCCCACGAGGACGCATACGGCTAAACGCATAGGATTAACGCAAACGCAAAAAAGCTTCCGTCCACACGCAATATCCACCGGATAGTGTCTGTCCTGGTCTGTCCACACGAGACAGCTCCGTTTAGCTCCAACCGGTGGAGAAGCTGCAGTACATATGCAGGAGCCTGTACGTGGCGCTGTAACTTCCTCCACAAAAGCAGCGAAGAAGCATGGTTGTCATGGTTGCCCTTCTGTTTATTCTCCGTGGTGGGGTCCGAGGGAACCGGGCAGAGTTTTTCGCCAGTCAACAACGTGTATAGATGAGAGTAACACCTACGTCACTTCCGGGCAAAAATTACGGCCCCGCCCACTTTTTGGGGAAAACAACGCTGTCATTTGAATGGCGTCAACACAAATTCTGAAGTTTTTGCCCATCCGATCAATTTTTTTTGAAAACCGTGGATTTTTGGATCTTCAAAGAGCTCGATTACGATGGCCAGTCAGGCAAACAATTACATTCGATCATTGGTAATTGACAATCGGTCTGGATATATGGTTAAATTAAAATCAGTAGGCGAGGCTGTAATTTCAACAGCTGATACTCTCATGAGTGAAGCAGAACATAATAGTTTTAACATGCCAAAAAGCTGCTGTGTCGTTTATTGCACCTCAAACATTAAAACAAATCCAGAGTTACGTGTTTCTGTACTTCCTCTAAGAAGAAAGGACAGTAACAGAAGATCTCTGTGGCTTCAGGCTCGATCACCATTCAAATGACAGCCGTTGTTTCCCCCAAAAGTGGGCGGGGCCGTAAAGTGACGTAGATGTTACTCTCATCTATGAAAATCGATAGCCTACTGCTATATCTAAACATATATCGAGCCCGATCGTCTATTTCTAATGGCTTAATGCAATTGTTTGCCTGTCTGCCCATTGGAATCGGGCTCTTTAAAGATCCAAAAATCTCCGGTTTTCTTACATTTCTGATCGGATTGGCAAAAACTTCAGAATTTGTATTGACCGCCGTTCAACTGACAGCATTGTTTTCCCCCAAAAGTGGGCGGAGCTGTTATTTTTGCCCGGAAGCGACGCATTTGTTACTCTCATCTATTAAAGTTTAAATCTTCCGGACAAAATTATAAAAGTGCCGTTCGGGTCTTCTTTGTTATTTATTGAGCTTCAAAACAAATGAATAACGACTCTATATAATATAATAATAAAATACACGGAGCCTCTCTTTTTCCTCCCTCTCTTCGGACAGCGTCAGTGTCTGTCTCAAGCAGCAGCTGATCCAGTAATGAGTGACCCGGCCGACAGTAAAAATAAACATATTTATAACTAGTTTAGGTAGTTTGAGAGGTAATTAAAATAGTTAAGGAGGATGATCTGACTTGAAGTGTGTGTTTTGCTCCGTTCACCGCTGCATCACAGCGGGAGGAGCTGCAGGTGAGCAGAGCTGCGTGTCTCCGTCCTGTCAGATTAGACTTCCCTCGCGTTTATGTCCATATCGAGAGAAAGATAAATAATCTGAATTCAGTGTGCAGTTTACTTTGACGCGGGGGTGAGCAGCAGAGGTGGGGAGAGGCGGGGCTATTGCGTCATCATTATCAGAAAATGATCGTAGGCCAGGCATCCTCAAAGTCCGGACTCCGGTCCGGATCCGGACCGAACGACAACTGTCTCTGGACTCTGAGCGAAATTATACTTTTCATATGTATTATCTGTATTATCTGTGTTATTTTTGAGACAACGCAACGAGTCAAAATTCTCCGCTGTGTACAAACAGCACTCTATCTGTCTGTCTGTCTGTGTGTGTCTGTGTGTGTCTGTCAACGCATTGGTCCAATCACATTCAGCATCCCGTCAGCGTTTTTTCCCCCCCACCAACACTCTGCGAATCAGAGGCACAGTAGGGCGGGTCTTCGCGGAATGCGGGTGGGAAAAATGTGTGTTTAAAAAAAAAAAGGTCAGAGCGAGAGTTAACAGCTCATCTAGTTGCATCTGTACTGTAGCTAGCAGCCTAGTTTCACCTACCGGGGACCCCGGGGCGGCATGGGGTGGCAACTGCCACCCTAAAAATAGGCCTTGCCACCCAGTTGGCAGCTTTGTTTTGAAAGAAAAGTTGTGGCTCATCGGACATTTATGAGAGAACGTCTCTAATGTCCGAGTGCAAGTGAATGCAGCACAAGACACACGTCTTGTAACGCACGTCAACCCATGGCGCGAGCGTTGAAATATGATTGGCGGCGATTTCATTTGAACGGTACGGCGCAAAACGAGAAGCATTCGGACCATAGACTGATTCGGACCTAAGTACTGAAGGAATGAGGTATTTGCGGTCTACAATGACAGAGAAGAGACTGTCAAGTTTGGCTGTACATTGAATCAATGGCTGTTCATTGAATCAAAACGCACTAAAGCTTTGGATCTTACTAATTTGGTGAGGCGTTTTGCTGAACAAAATGGTAATCGCGGCATTCAGCTGTAAGAGACATGATGCTCTGCTCACGGGATGAGCATACAAAACTGTTAAGATGATGACCTTACGAGTTTTTTCTTTGTGGGGGTCTGCCCCCAAAAAATTGTTCTAAGTCCTGAGAAAGTCAAATAAGACGGTGTGTAAAACTACACTGCCCAGCCAAAAAAAAGTAACCACTTTTTTTTAACTAGGCCAGTAGGTAAGGACTTTCCACTGGATAATAACTGAAGTATAAAATAATGCATGACTGAAGTGATGGAGACCATCTTTGAAGGCAAACAAAAAGAGGAAATGACAGGTCAAATAAAGCAAATCCCCCTCTCAGATTCCACAGCAACCAGAAGAACATAAATACTGGCTGGTGATTTGATTAATCAGCTTTGTGATGGAATACAAAATGCACAGTGCATTTCCTTAGCTGTGGATGAGTCCACTGGCACCACTGACAATGCTCAGTTGCTGGTGTTTGTGAGTTTTTATGATGAGGCAAAGGGGGAGTTTGTTGAAGATGAGTTGGGCCTGACGAACCTCAGTGGACACACAAGGGGGCAAGACACTTATAAAGCAATGATGGGAATGCTGAATGAAAGAGGGTGCGGCTGCCTTTATTCATAACTGTGCAGCTCTGCGACTCTGAGGGATCAAGCACAGACGCAATAACAATGAAAACTGCTGCACACAGATTATTTTTGTTTTTGCAACCTCGTGTTAAGAATCTTGTTGCAATTGTTTAAAATGTTGAATGACCGTAATCATCGGACCTTTGTCTTATTAAAAACATTTTTTTGGACCTTTAACATTTGTATTTGAGTACCCCTGTCGTAGGCTATAGGGCGCACACACGGAGCCATTGGATCCCCCAGAGCGTTGCGTATGCCGTTCTATCCACCTTGGGACCCGTTATCGTTTCCGCAGTTGTTTACTGTCATATTCGGTCGTCCTCGTGTGGCCCAACGGTCTATATGACACTAAACAGTAACGCAAACGACTGTTTTCGTCCTCGTGGGGCCGGGGCCTAAAAACACAGCTGGGATCGGAGCACTTGTTGACATTCGGGGATTATAAAGTTGTCCAACTGTCACTGTTGGTAGAGTTAGTCTGTTTCATAATTGTAGCTAGCTTACAGCAGATCTGCAATAAAATCAGAAGGAATCATCCGATCACATTGTTGAAGGTAGTGTAGGTAAGAATGGAGAAACCAGCTCAAGTGCGCTAGATTTTAAAAGTACACTTCCTTACAGAGCCCCTCCTCCAACACACACGAACGCGCACATGACCAATGGGGGCACGAGATAAGTTTGTGCACCAGATGGAAGGTTGACAGGCAGGTAGGCCATATGTATTTATTGTCAAAGCATTTAATATATTCATTGCTATCGGGATGGAATATAACAAAAAGCGTTTCTGAAGTGAATGACCTACCCCACCTTTGAAATAAGCCGTTAAAACACTTAAGGTATCTTTCCAACAACAGTGACAGTCGGCCAGCTTTATAATTACCGAACATCACCAAGCGCTCCGGTCCCAGCTGTGTGCGTCACTTTTAGTGTCTTCGTTTCTGTTGTGTTTTGAGCTGCGTTTCGTTCATGCAGCGCTTTTAGTAAACGCTGCACAAGATGTTTCTTCATTTGCATGTGTTTTGGAAAATATTTTTGGGCCATTGTAACACATTTGCATCGGTCGGCCACCGTAGCTGAGGGTATGAGCTATCGGTTTTAAAAGTTTGTTCATTTCAAACAAAATAAAGCTTATGTTTTTACCTTTATAATGGCTGCTCTCAAGGTCTGTGCTGCTGACAAGTTGACTTTCTCCAACTGCAAGTAGTAATACACAGACACACAAACATAAGCCAGTAGCAAAACCACACACACACATACTCAGCAGGGTACTTGTACACAGGACCTTTGTACCTCACTCAGTCACTACTACCCCCCCCCCCTTCTTTTCACTACTCTCCTTGGATCCGTTAATCCTCCATGGCTGAACACCTTCCAAGAGACCAACTACTCTGAACTTTGATGGGTTGCCAAATATGTTTTAATGAATGGAAATGCCAGCATAGAAATTGGAAACATTGAATGACAACTTTGTTCAAGCAGAAGATAATCTGATTTATATATTTCATTCTTTTCAAGTTAGTGAGCTAAAGGGGAAAGTTAAATAAAACCTTTTGGAGGTTTGACTTGGTTATGTCTATGTGACCTGCTTTGAGTCACTCTGACCCCTAAATACATTTGAGTTGTAAACACCATTGGAAAGAGGAAATTCTAAGCTTTCCAATGATATCCTTTACATTTTTTAGTGAGAGGCGGAGGAGATTGCTAAAGTTGTCACTCAGTCTTTACAAGTTTCAAAAATGTATTTATTGTCTAAATATTGCAAATTAAAGTTTGATATTCAGAAAGCCTAGGCCCCAAAATTACCAAAACACTACGTAGCCTATACTATAATGCAATTGTTTGCTTACCAGACCTCTGTATCCGGCTTCTTAACTCTGCTTGTCCACTGAAATGACGGCAGCTAAGTTGCATTGTGGGTAAATTAGGCTCCATGTTGTTGACAAGGGCAAAAATACATGAATTTAATGTTATTCCAGCTCCATTTGATAATTAACCATTGTGTGAATTATGTGGATAGCTTCACCTCCCACACACACACACACACACACACACACACACACACACACACACACACACACACACACACACACACACACACACACACACACACACACACACACACACACACACACACACACACACACACACACACACACACACACACACACACACACACACACACACACACACACACACACACACACACACACACACACACACACACACACACACACACACACACACACACACACACACACACACACCTTTGCTCTTATCATGGCCTCTCTTCTGTCCTGAAATGTAAATCTGCAGAAAGTACATACAAGCCTGACATCCTGCAATATCAGAGGAGGACAGATAGTGTGTTATTGTATTGTGTAAAGCAGTGTTGAGTCTGTCCATCTGCAGACAAGTATTTTCCATTCCTCTGGGCTGATATTGTGGTATTACAGAGCCTGTCAGGACTTTAAACTGTAAGCACTGTCTGTCAATATAAACACTACTTTCTTCAGACAAACTTTACAAGACGTGTGAATTAATCACAATTTCTGAAACTTTTTCCGAACTACAGCTCACAAAATATAAAGAAACAAAGACATGTCGACCTCAAATCTGATTCAATAACATAAAAGAGAGGTAACAAATGCACACTGAAAGCCACAGATGCATAGATTATAAAATCTCTTCACAAATTACAAAGCTTTATTATACGCCAATAAAAATAACTGCAGTATTAACACATTGGAAAGAATAATGGTTTAAAAATTCTAGCCTGTTTCATTCTTCTGTCACTTCACATAAATGGCTTTCAAGTATTTTAATCCTCCTAAAAAAAATGGGGGCGAAGCCTGCGAGCTAGTTCAGGCAGTCAACTCGAGCACCAATCAGACATTAACACTCTTACAACCAACCAAACGCATTCTCCTAAACAAGCCGCTCTATTGAAGCTGCCAGGTCTTCCTGCCTCCGCCTCGCTCATGCTGCTGCTGCCACTGCTGTGTTCACTTGCTATTGCTACGTTCATGTTCCTGCTGCTGTGTTTCATGTTGCTGCTGCTCGCCTGCCCCGCCACCACCCCAGCTTCCACCTGTAGGCTCGGGGGATAGTTATCTAATCATCACTCAATGTTCTTTGTAAATCTATGGAGTGATGAGGCCCGAGCCTAGACGCCAAACTCAAACTATATGCTGCTTCTAATAAACATATTAAGAAGCACGTGAGTTGTCTGACTGAAAAGTAAATATGGTAAAAACACAAAAATAAAAGTGAAGACTTCAGATGAAAGCTCACAGAATGCCTTTGGATATCATTTGGGGAAACTGCTGTTTGAACGTTTTCTTTTTATGTCTATATTTGTGTAGACAGACAATAAATAAGAGAGAAATTGGCCTCCAGGGCCTCCTCAGAAAATGTATGCCAAATGAATATTGTTTAGCAATACTTAAACACTATTCTCTTTGTGGTACAGAGAAACAAATTGTAAATGGAATTGAGTCAAATTGTTTTCAAATCACATTGGTATGGTATCCATTTGATAAATACAGCTAATTGTTTTTGTTTTAAAGGGGACCTATCATGCAAAATGCACTTTTTAATTTCTTTTATACATAAACATGTGTCCCTGGTGTGTCGGGGAACTCACGCAGCGTCAGAAAATAAAACCCTCTGTCTTTTGCTCCGTACACAAATCTATAAAACGGGGCTACAACGGAGCTGATCCAGATTTGCGTCCGATATGACGTAATATCGGAAATGTGGACCCACGGCCCTATCAGAAAGTTGCTATCAGAAACAATGCCCGACTGTTTTGGACGTAATATGCTCTGTGTTTACATTAGCATCGCTAACACTCAGAGCTAACCTGTACTGGAGAGCATGTGTGTGAAGAAGCAGGAAATAAAAAGGAACTCACCTTGTGGTATAACCGGCAAGAGAGAAAGCCTTTGAGCTCCATACTGTTTCAGAAACAATCCTTGATAATCCATGATATGGCGTTTCATCACTATAGCAGTATTATTTAGTTTAGACAGTAGCTGCCGGGTCCCGCGTGAGCTCAGCCCCCTTTTTTTTAAATCAATTTTTTCTTTTTTCTTTAAAGCTTTATACCCAAATCAGCACTTTTGAAACAGGAAGTGAAATAGAGGGATATGAGGCATGGCTATAATGGGTGATCTGTTTGGTATTTTGAGCAAAACACTTCATAGACATGTTTTATATATGTTTTATATATATATATCTGAGACCCATGCTATTGCCTAAAAATAGCATGATAGGTGACCTTTAAGTGTTTGCTGTCACTAGGAGTATGGTCTGTTTATTATCTTGTCCCTTTTTATATAACTTTTGCGCCTTTTGTGTTGTATGAATACCAGTATTTGTGCCATGTTTCAAGTATATTTCTACATCATTTTGAATGTTTAGCTAGAAAATTGGACTTGCTTACCATCTCCTTATTGTCATGTTAAACTTGGCTGTACTTAGACTGGGAACAATCAGCAACAACATCAGCTAACATGCTTAGGTTTAGCTTATATAACATTGATTGACTATCTTTTATTATGATTATTTATTTATATTAGCTGATTAGCACTAACAACAAAGTGCAACAGAAGCAGATTTTATGATAAGCTTTCATAATTCATACTCAGGGGAACAAATCATCCAATAGCTGTTGAGATATTTCAAAGATAAGAAAAAGAGAACATCAACAAGAAAATGGCACAACAGTATATAGGAAGTGAATAGACAGTGCTGGATGTCAGAGAAATCAGCAGTACAAGACAGACAGGAAGTAAACACTAACGGGAACAGCAGAAGAAGACAGGCAGGAAGTAAACACAGCAGAAGAATCTTGAATAGAATCCCATTTAGAGTTAACCTCGCAGCATTTCAACACACACACATCACAACCTCCTCTACTCCACATGAGTATTTACCACAAGTCTAATCAACATGTCTTTATTTCCTTTGAACTGAAACTCTGCATTCTTTACCTGGTTAAAGACGGGGAACATCACAGTGTACACAGCCATAGAAACTATCGAGGCAGCGTCTGCTTCATTCTTCATGTCTTCCATGATCATCCTTGACTGATCGATGGCCCTTTGTGTGCGCGGTTGTCCACTGTTGCCAGTTTCACCTCATTCAATTGCTCAAGGAGGCTGACAAGAACCTGAAGGAGATGAAAAGGAACACAAGGGCAGGTAAACAAGCAGCAGGGAGAGATGGATGGTGGCAGGTGCGATGGACAAGAGTATGGGATTTCATCAAAGAAAAGCTTTTAAAAACTGTCCCATGGTTACAATGATGGGCTGTATACAAAGATGGACAACGTGCCTCGACCTCTGCCCAAAAGAGAAAACCAAATTATTCTGAATATGGGAGCGGCCATCTTGATATTTTGACGTCACTTTGAGCCAGGGTTTATGCAGTTGTGATCAGGGGGATTTCGGGGCCCATACATATTACGATCCAATTAAGAGACTACTAGCATTGCTACATCTAGCTAGCGTGAGCCCTTTAGCAGCTAAATTAGCACCACGGTAGCTTTTTGGCTGGCAAGTAAACTGAAGCTTTTGTAGGCCCGAAGTCCTCATCGGAAAGGCTCCCTCAACAAAAAGCAATGGGATTTTTCCTTTTGATTTCAGTATATTGCAGAACGTTTTGTTCAGTAGGATAATCTCCACATATTAACACCACTTTGTGATTTTTGAAGTGAAAATGCAATCACCAGAACTAAAAAGTTAACATTAGGCTATAAAGGAACCACATCGTGCTAGCATGACTTCACGTCACCACCGCTAAGCTAAAGGTGGCTTATTTCCACCGTGATGACATTTGGTAGTCTTATTTTGTCTTATTTGTAGTCCGATTTTTACTGCAGCCAGCCACCAGGGGGAAGTTAATATGTTTTCTTTAAGTTTTTAAGATCTGTCATATCATCCATCTCTCCATGATTACAATTACAAATCAATTTAGTTGTGTCTAAATGTTTCTGCATTGAACATGGGGGACAGAAAATCTTTTTAGTCAAAGATGGAATACATTCAAACAATCCATTTGCTAATAATTCCAACACCAGCTTTATTATTTCCGATTAGATGTCATAAAATGTGACGTGTACCGCTTCCCAGAAAGCCTTTTAGTCACTGACATGATCATCACATGACAGCCACATCGCCGAGGGCTGCAAGCTTTACTGTTCCACCGGGTGCAATGGTGACAAAACTGGCATGAGTCATACCTGAATAAGGTACACCCTATCCAATTATACTGCTGCAATAAAATGTCAGTGATAAATATCGAACCGAGGAATTCATATTGAGGGATTTTTATGACTACATTTTGACATGATGAAACAGTGAATCCCATTGGTTAAATTCAGAGAAAAATATCTATAATATCCTCATTTTATTAGCCCGTTTTGCATTTTTGTATGGCACTTTGACAGCATAAAATAGGAGACTATTCTTATTTCTATTCTTCATACAGCAGATGAGTGGACATTTAATGGAGGGTAGGGAATTAGCATATATAAAAAGTGTGTCTTGAAGAAACCATGTGAAGACCTGTCAGTGAATGCATAGTCCTCCTTTGAACTCATTTAATTGAGGCGTTTCATTTTGCCCCGTTGTTATGTTCCCCACAGTTCTATGGGATAAGGGAATAATAAAAAGATGACACCCTGGGAAAAAGAGAGACAACTAAAGTGTTCAACCAAAATATGTTGTTTGTTAACTCAAAGATTAAAATGCTAACCAGCTAACAAGTTATTAATTGTGGAGAATTTCCTAACATTATTCAAATGTCTTACACAGAGACACTGCAACACACTAACCACTATTACACAAAGTAAAGGGTTACAAAAACAGGTCCAGAATGGCAGTGTTTGCTAATATGAATAGAGTGGTACAGGAATGAGTCCTTAAACCCGGGAATGTGTTAGCCTTTTACTTCTGGTTCCCTCGTTTGAACTGAACTGTTTTTTGTATGTATTCGTGGTAAGAGGCCTGTGGTTAATAAGCTGAAGAGACTTCACGTACGAAGCGTCATTTAAATGCACATTATAGTCCTCTTTTTACCGCATGGAACTGGGTCGTAATGAAACAAACAAAACAATACAAAAACAGAATCATTTCAAATCAAGATTATAAAAGTTAAATTCAAAGAATATTTAACTGTCTCGCCAAACATAAATATTTACCATAAATAATAATACACCTACATTAAATGGCTCTTTCACTTATTAATCCATGATATGGCGTTTCATCACGGCAGTATTTAGTTTAGACAGTAGCTGCCGGGTCCCGCATGATTTCAGCCCCCTCCTTTTTTTCATAAATTTGTTTTGCTTTATGCCCCAATTCAGCACTTTTGAATCAGGAAGTGAAATAGAGGGATTTGAGGCATGACTTGAATGGGTGATCTGTTTGGTATTTTCAGCCAAACACTTCATAGACATGTTTTTTATATATTTGTATATATCTGAGACCTATGCTATCGCCTAAAAATAGCATGATAGGTGACCTTTAAGTAAAAGTAGAAGTACCAGAGTGTAGATACTCTGTTACAAGTACAAGTACAAAAGTATTAGCATCAAAATGTACTTAAAGTACTCATGCAAATTGGTCCATTTCACAATAATTTAATATGTTTTGATTATAATTATTGATGCATTAATGTGTTTATCAAAGCTGTTAATTACTTTGTATGCTGCATATTAGCTTGTGAATGTTACTCCAGGTGTAACTAAAGATTATTTTAGTGTTGATTATATTTCATATCATTTATACAAATCTACAAAGTAAGTCAATGTATTAAATACATTTAGTGGATTTGAAGTAGATGAATTAATTCTGATTTGTAGTGGGGTAGAAGTACAGAGCAGCAACACATTGAAATACTCCAGTAAAGTCTCTCAAAATGGCACTTCACTACATTACTTGAGTAAATCTACTTCGTTACTTTGCACCACTGTACACCAAATATATAAATGCTGATAAATATTGACAGCTGCGACAACCCAGAAATGCACCGCGGTTCCCATTATACGTTAAGCACAGGTAAAGTGCCTCATCATCACCTTAACTATACTAAACAACTCCTATTTACCCCCACACGTTTGTCAGTTTAACTAACCGGTAAATAAATAAACATGTCGCTGACTGAGAGAGCAAGACACTTACCTGTGTTGAGATGTATTTTTAATGAAGAGAAGACAAGCAGCGTGCCAATGAACAGGCTGTAGGTGATGTTAAAAAGCTAATAATATCTACAGCCAGGTAGCGTTAACATGAGATTAGCCGTTGGGATAAGAACAGGTGATCAATACCGTGGTTAGCTAACCAAACTAGCTAGCTAATGTCTGTGATAAAAGAACGGAAATGTACAAAAATGTATATAAGAATAAATGACTGATTCGTTTTTTCAATCTCCCCTCTTCTTGTTGTGGTTTGTGTCTCATTCAGGAAGTTTTCTGCCTGACAAAGCTGAAGCGAGAGCCGGGGTGGGCGGTGTCGCGAGCTGTCAGTTGGTATCGCAGAGTCGGCCGTCTGTAGTTCGTTCGGCGAGTCTGCTGCGTCGGTTGCCGTTCTGATGGCCACCAAAAAAGACTACAAATCCCTAAAGTGTGTACAGGTGGGGTGTTTTAACCAGATGTTGCGTTTACATAGCTACGCACTACCTTTTCCACTTCCTAAAAAAACGAACAACAAGGCTCTCTGTCCTCGGTAGGGTGGTGTATTTATTTGGAGTAAAAATAGCAAGAACGACCCGAAATTAACTGCCGCACTGTGGGACAAGATAGTTATCTTCCCATGTCAACTACTTCCAGCTTTAAACTTTAAATCAAAACGCCTCGGTTTTTACATATTAACGGGAATTCTTAAAAACCTTTTCAAACTTTATTAATTTAACAATATAACTGCTTATTTTCTCAAAACAAACTAGGCTAACCGTTGTAGAAGGGACATGTTAGGCCTAGCTAGAATCCATAGAAATTGAGGTATGTGAAATGAAATGAGCAATTGAAAAAATCAAATGATTTTTCTACACATCTATATAAAAACGAAGAAATGGAAGGTAACTTTAGACTTTAGCAACTATTTATAAGATAAGGGCAAACTATTGATCGTTCAATAAAGCAAAGACGGAAACAGGAACAAGGAACTATTTTGTTTTACGTTCATACTCTTTGGCAGACGTTCATTGGACCAATCAGTGTAGAGAGGGGGCGTGGTCTGCGGCAAACGATCAGGCATCGAGCTGCGGTTCTGGAGGAGAGCAGCAGAGAGACACATCCATCCATCAAACCAAACACCATTTATCGGTAAGAGACGATTTTTTTTATTTTGTCATAACCTACAACTGGTTCCCATACTAAACCTGCACTGGTTTATTTGAATGAAATGATAGGACAACAAACCGTAAATGTTTATTTTTTGGAAGAAAAAAATTACCAATTTCTGAGCTTGTCCATAGAATATTGAAGGTGTATGTTGGTGTAGCAATGTGCTGTATTTTTTTTAAGGTGCATTATAATAGGGGTTATGACGCTATAATCAACATGTGTAGGTTTTTAACAAGGGGGAGGGTGGAGACGCAGATTGGAGCCAATCCTATTTCCATACGCGTTTTGACTAAAGATGTTTCCCGTGTCCACCATCCAATGCTGTTTCACATTTTGTTTGTGGGTTATAATGGTAACTCTGGTTTTTGTATAGTCTCTTCCATTAGAAACACGCTCAGTGCAGTGTGGTTCTTGTCCTTGAAATACAGGCAAAGGCGCAGTGAGTGAGTGAGTGTGTGTGAAGGCAGATTGTAGTAGCCGGATCCCACCGTATCCCCACCCCATACACAAACAAACAAACAACACACACACACACACACACACACACACACACACACACACACACACACACACACACACACACACACACACACACACACACACACACACCACTTGTTATTCCTGCATACAGGTTTGTGTAGATGTTTTTTGCTTACAATTCACGGTAGGTGGAAGCTAGTTCAGAAATAAAAAAGAGATCAACACAACACATCTCTTGTAATTAAAACTTAAATATGATATGTGAAAAATGGTATTGCACCTCATGTTATCTCATGAGACACCATGTGAGCAAAAACATGGTCAATAGGAGCAATTCAGTGCTCATTCTTATGTCTCACCCTCTCAATCCACCTATGATCTCTTTATATCTGCAACTAAGATAATGACCTCCTAAATCCTCATGTATGCACAGAGTTCCATCAGATCCATATTCAGAAAAAACATCCTTTCCAGTCATCATCTCAATGTATTAATCCCATGTGCATCCGAATCGCTGGTTAATCTCAGCTCATAATATATATCCTGCTGTATCCTCCATATGCCCTCCTGTGTTGGTGTTGATCAGTGCGTGCGTGTGTGCCGCCTGTTCTCACAGAGCGCTGCATTAATTGCATTTCAATAATTAAATTTCCTTCAAATCAGCCTTGCACAACAGGAGGTGTGTGTGTGTGTGTGTGTGTGTGTGTGTGTGTGTGTGTGTGTGTGTGTGTGTGTGTGTGTGTGTGTGTGTGTGTGTGTGTGTGTGTGTGTGTGTGTGTGTGTGTGTGTGTGTGTGTGTGTGTGTGTGTGTGTGTGTGTGTGTGTGTGTGTGTGTGTGTGTGTGTGTGTGTGTGTGTGTGTGTGTGTGTGTGTGTGTGTGTTGATTTCTGTTCAGAGAAAATTATAATTAAGTTAACTCGGACATTTTCCTTTTTGCATCTTTTAAGAAATGATATTGTTACAGGCATATAATACATGCAAAAAGAGATACAATTAAAACTAAAGTATATCAAATAACTAACAAATCAGAAAAGGGGAAAAGAGAGAAAAAAGAATAAAAGGGCCTATTATAGTTATTATCTTGAAACCAAGTCCTTGTCATTTGTTAATTATTGCTACTCTTATAGCTAGTAAGAATTCACGCATTTCCTTATAGGCTTGAGTCAAACCTGCTATATGCTGCAGTGTGAAGTGAAAAAAAATCTAATTGAATCTTTCTTTGTCCTGAAATAAATGTAAGCCCACGGTTACTGAATTTGAATTTACTGGAAATGCAGTAAGAACAAAAGGGAGGCAGTGATCAGCAAGAAAAGTGCATATTCGTCTCTCTTTAATGGATTTGAAACACGTGAAAAACATACTGAAAAAGAGCCGGACAATCCAACATTACTGTCACTTTCATCAGTTTGATTTATGCATTTGTTCCACTTTTCCCTTCACTTTCTAAGCACACTGAGGCACACCACACACACACACTCACACACACACACACACACACACACACACACACACACACACACACACACACACACACACACACACACACACACACACACACACACACACACACACACACACTCGGGCACAGGTTTGTCCCTGTACATGCTGCAGCATTTACACAAGGGATTATTTTATACCTGGCCGGATAGAGGATGAAAGGGGAGAGATTCAGAGAGAAACAGGTCAGGAGTTATATCAGGAAGTTACATAGAGTATAAAGAAAAATAGGAAATTAATTGTTTATTTGAATAAATGCATTAAACTGTGAATTGTTCATATCTAAAAAAACTGACATTTAAACATTCAAAATAAAAATTGTTAGTATTTTATTTATTTTTTCCAATGCTGCGTATTTGTTTTTCTATTTTCCCTTTTCCTTATTTCTTTCTTCTACTTTTTAAAACTTTTTTTTAAAATCTCCATACTTGTTAAAGAAACGTTTAAGATCAATCAATCTCAGATAATCTTTTGATAATTCAGAATTATAATAAAACAGTATTTTATTTATTTTTTGTGCAAAATTATTTTAGTATTAGAGAACACACACACACACACACACACACACACACACACACACACACACACACACACACACACACACACACACACACACACACACACACACACACACACACACACACACACACACACACCCTGGAATCGATCCTCTGAATGAGTGGTGTCCCTGAGCAGGGCTTAGTGCAGTTGAGCGACAGAGACAGCTCTCTTTGCGGAGGTCGGTAAAATGGTCGGAGTGATTCAGTCATAATCATTCTTTCCCCTCGCTCAAACTTTATGGCTAATCAGTTTGAATTATTCTCCTCACTGTCTCACTTGTCAACTCCATTGTCTCTCTTCCTCTCTTTCCTGGTTTCACAGTTGTTCACCGACTCCACGCCCTGAAACTCGTAAAAATAATCGGTGTGTGAGCGATCCTAACACACCTCATTATCACCCTCACACTCTCACTTCACCTGACTTTCACCTGGCATTCAGTATCGTCTCCTTCTCTTACCTGTTACACCTCATCCCCTCCTCCCCACACCCAAAGAGAGAAATATTCTAAATATATAATATATACCCCCTCTGAAATGTGGTGGTGTTGAAGTAGCATAACATAAAAATACGCTAGTTAACTACTGCAATTATTTGAGTAAATGCACATCATTTTTACCATTGCCTCAACACCCACACTCTCACACACACACACACACACACACACACACACACACACACACACACACACACACACACACACACACACACACACACACACACACACACTTCCCCACAGGACTAGTTGGTGTTGACCTTTCCTGTGCTCCGTTGTCTCCCCAGTCTTTAGTCCATTTGAAAAAGCCTGAAGTCTTTTCACTTTTACCACTGACCCCAAATGGAGGCCGATCCAATTACAGCTCAAACCTCCTCTGTGAGCTCCCTCAGCGCCGCAGCCGTTACTGAATATGCGTGTGTGCGCGTGCGTGTGTGTGTTTTTCCGATATCGAAAAAGAGAAGTTTTGAGTGTCTTAGCAGAGTGTTGGGAGCAGTCAGACATCTTTCATGCTACGCAGGGGCCGATTAAATATCATCAATGGTGGGAAAAGTCTTCTTAAATAGGACCTGTTATGCTCATTCTCAGGTTCATAGTGGTAAAGTTCTTTATTTGTCTCATACCGCCTATGCTGCAGCAAAAATGTCTGAACAAACTACTAAACATCATCACCTTGAACAGAAGCCGCCTTTAGCTTAGCGGTGGTGACATGTGACCATGATTTAGTTCCTTTAGCCTAGGGCTGCTCAATTAATCGTATTTTAATCGCAATTACGATTATGGCTTGCAACGATGACGAAAACAACGTCATCGAAATAAAACGATTATTTTTTATTTGTTTTTAATTATTATTATTACTTTTTTTTTCCTTTTTTTTAATTAATTAATTTTGTGTTGGTTTTTCAGTTGGATTATACTTAATCAATCAACTGTTAAAAACATACTGTTAAAAAAAAAACTTCAATAAATTGATGTTTTCAAAGTAAATGGATAATCGTTTTTAATAATCGTGATATCAATTATTGACCCAAATAATCGAGATTATGATTTTTGCCATAATCAAGCAGCCCTACTTTAGCCTGATGTTAGCTTTTTAAAACTTGTATGTATCTGAAACGTTTTCGTCAAAGATGCCCGTGCGATGCTTACTTTGGGTCAGCCTACAGAATTACTCCTCCCATCACCACTCTATTTATCCTTTCACTTCCTGTCCCTGTCTATCCGTCTGGTCTTTTTGGAAAAGTCCCACCCACATATCATCCCTGCTTTGTTGTGTTTTTGCTCCTCTCTCTCAGTCTATTAAGCCTCTTTATCGCCTTCTCCCTCCCTGCGGGTGTCTCTGTTAGCAGGGATTAATAAAGGGTTGTTAACCTCTGTGTGTCCTCTGTGGAGTGTACACAGAGCATCCTGGGACTTCAGGCTGCCTCTGTGTCGTTCTCTAGCCGCCAAATGAGATGGGCTGTGGGTAATTCTGTCTGCCACTGTAAACAATATAAACTGTAAGGGTAAAATGAGGTTGTTAAGCAAGTTGTTTCTGTCAGTGTAAACGGTGCTAATGAGCTCCTGCTACGCCCACAGCGCCAGAAACCCCATGTTTTGTGCAATTTTATTTGGCAGTGGTTGACTGATTAATGCCCTTTTTTCAGATTCTCCTATTGGCCGATATCTGTCTGCACTCACAAGATTAATTAATTATTAATATTGTATTTGTTCAAGTAAAATGTAGGCTGCGCATATCGAGGTTTTCTGTAACTGTCTGTTCACATATTATTTTCCATTAACCAGTCTTTAAACACTGCCAGAGCCCATACTGTGTTCCTGTTAGTCTTTACTTCCTGTCTGTCTTCTTCTGCTGATTTCTCTGACTTCCAGAGTATCTAACTTTTCTTTACTGGGGACAGTTTAGCTAACATGAGTCCTACGTTTCTTGCTCTCCAGAAATACAAATATAAATATTCAAAAAGTATTCCATGCTGTCTTCTGATGGATGAAAACAAATTATTGTTGTCCACAGCTGACGTTAAATTGACTGGACTTCTTTCTGCGGATTGATATGACCGCACATTGATCAGTGTCATCCTTAGCAGCGATCTGTTATTATTATTATTATTATTTACAATAACAAATTAACCTTGGTAAGCCCTACATAGAGTATCGTCTCTACAAATCTCAAAACTGCTCTGTTGAAACATGCAAAAGTCAACGTTTGAATAATACATTTAATCATGGCTGAATAACAGTCTTCGATTGTCGTGATCTCACTTTTTGTGTTTAATGTTTCCTGTTTTATTTTGAAATGAATTTTCTCTTGGGGTGTTGTCTGGTTTTCCTTCCTGTGTTTTTGTTTTCCCGCCTGTGTGATTGTCTGATTGTGTTCACCTGCTGCCCGCCCTCTCCAGCTGTGGCCGTTTCTCAATGTCGAGGAGGCTTGCTTGGTAGCACATGTATGCCGGGCATTCAGCGCCACTCGATGACGTAGTATGCTTGAAATAGTGGCTCTGGAGCGGCCTTACTCGACATTGAGAAACGGCCTGCGTCTTGTCTTTGTCATTTGTCTTGTGTACTTGTAGATCGTCCTGTCTCCACTCGTGTTCTTTGTCTGTCCGTGGTCTATGTTCCTGCTCTTGTTCCTCCAGCTTGTTTCGTTTTTCTTTATTTGGTTTGTTTTTGTTTGGTCTTTATTTCATTAAAAGCTTAATTTTTGTTTATACTTGCCTCTTCTTCATTCTGCGTTTTTATACCCCGTGACAGTTATTGACACACAGCCAAATGAAGCTTCACCTTTCAAGGCAACGACACATATCAGTTTTAAAACGACTGTCACCTTGAGTCTGCAGGAAGAGGGATGGCCTAGTTCACTGTTGTTTTGATCTCCAGGCTTATCTGCTAAAGGGACCGTTCTTATTCTAAGATTTAATTAAAAAGTCATTCACTGAAGCGTATTCCCTGACACGCAGCATTTTCATATTTCATACAATGAAAAATAAATGAAATACCTGTGAATATGGGGGCAGCAATGGTTGCTTTGGGGGAGCTGTTGCATGCTGCTTTTGAAGTTAAATCTTAAAGCCTTTTGTTTTAAATGATGAACATGCACGGTGTACAATACTGTAACCTCTACAAAATGAAGTGGCAATCAACTTACCTTTTTTTAAATGAGTGTTTTCTTTTTTATCTTTTTTAATAATATTTATAATTTCCTTTAAAAAAAGATGAATAGTCATCCTAAACTTATGATGTGTTTTCTTGATTTGAGGACAAAATGAATCCTGTAGTGTATTGTTTCTTCCATTAGAAATAGTAACATAGATAGACGTATCACATTGTTTGTTACCTTGACCATGAAGATGAGTGTGTTGTGAATACAGTCTATGTTTGAACAATCAATCAAAGCAATATCGACTAGTGCATTATCCAAATCGCAGTACCGAAATATTTTTTAATGAGCAAAATATGTGAAAATATCCGAATGAAAATGTAGAAGTTGATCTGCAAACTCTATTTGAGGGATCCTTTGTGTTTGGGATCATGTGTGTTTGGGGATTTTAGCCTTTGCAGACCATTTACATGCACACAAACAAACCTATACAGGAAAGGGAAACCCCCCCAAAAAAAGAACAACAGGGCCTCTTTAAAGGCTCAACCCACTGGTGGTCTTCACTGCAGACTCTCTGTGTGAATCCTCTGCTCCAACAAAGGAGTTCCTTTATCAGCGGGCGATCAATAGGAGAGGGACCGTGGTTTTTCAAACTGGGGAAAGTGTGACACGTGTAGGTTTATATTCATTTTTAGTGGGAATGTTCATGAACCTATACACTTCTATCAAGCCCAGAACAACATGTAGGAAGTGTCTTCTCCAAGGACGATTCGTGCATAATAATCAAATTGTCTTCATCTCAGCCGTTCAAAGCCCCTTTTATAAGTTATACATCCTCACGGTGAAATCGTGCGGGATTACTCTGACATTTATAACCGAGTGTCCATCTTAGAAATTCAAAGTTTTTCGGGCAAGAGATAATCGCTTCTCTGCAGTTTATTCCCAGAGGGACGGAGACGTTAGCATTCTTCACAGAATTCGTCAAAGTGCAGATGAGTTTGGAAGTGTACTTAGAGCCTGTGATATGAACCAAGGTGCTGTGATTTGAGCAGGAGCAGGAAGTGGGTTAAAGAAGGAGGATAGTGCTCCGGGACTGGAGCTTGCCTTGTTTCTGCCAAACTACAGAGTGAACTCTGGGAGTGTGTGTGTGTTGTTGGCGATGTCAGCGAGAGCATTGAGTGACAGAACTGGAGCTAGTTTAAAGAGTTCTTGCCGAGAGAGGGGTTGGACAGAAAATGCTGTGTCGTCAGTGCAAAGAGGAAAGAGACTTTATCTGCCTCTGTGGAAGGAGGAAGATATCTTTAAAGAGGAAGAAATAGGTCTGTCAGCTTGGCAAAACGAAAAATGTCCATCACTTGCAGATGCTCTGGTTGCCTCGGTGTGTGTGTGTGTGTGTGTGTGTGTGTGTGTGTGTGTGTGTGTGTGTGTGTGTGTGTGTGTGTGTGTGTGTGTGTGTGTGTGTGTGTGTGTGTGTGTGTGTGTGTGTGTGTGTGTGTGTGTGTGTGTGTGTGTGTGTGTGTGTGTGTGTGTGTGTGTGTGTGTGTGTGTGTGTGTGTGTGTGTGTGTGTGTGTGTGTGTGTGTGTGTGTGTGTGTGTGTGTGTGTGTGTGTGTGTGTGTGGCACGCACGAGGATGTCACAATATACTTGTTTATACAGTTTTACTTGTACACAGGTGTTTTTACTAGGGATGTAACAATACCAAAAACTCACGGTACGATAATATCGCGATATTGAAAAATAATTTTTTATTTTATAATTTTTTTTATCGATTATCCCAATGGGACCATCTGGTTAAATAAAGGTTTTGGGTTTTTTTTGTTTTTTTTTAATTGCGGTAGATTTTGTCAGTCTCACGACGGTATTGAGACATTTATTTACTGCGATATTCGATATATCGTTACATCCCTAGTTTTTATCCTTCTTATCTCTACCCTGACCTTGTTTCCTTAAATCTAAATTGATATTAATCCTTGTTTTATTGTTTTGTAAAATTTCTCTCCTCATGGTCCCGTTATATATTTAATTTTGCAACAGTATTTAAAGACAACATAATTATGTTAATTTTCAGGTTTATATTAGTATGTAGTGTCTCTACTGTGACATGTCTCCATGCTTTAATTTTCAAAAAGGTCTTTATTTTTCTCATACTGCCCGTGCTGCAGCACCTCTTTTCACCCTACACTTCAGGAGAGGGAAAACCCCCCAAAACATATTAGGGCCTCTTTAATTCGTCATCCTGTGTTTATAAGCACCATCTACACCAAAGCTAATTCCTGGTGTGTGTGATGTTACTTGGCAATAACCCTGATTCTGATTTGAGGCGCATCAATTGTCGTGAAAGCCTTGATGCATTCACTTTGCACTTTAAATAGACGTTAACAGAAAAATCAAATGACACCTGAAGGCACATTCTTGTGTACTGCTGTTAATAAAGTGTTAGTCACGTTTGTTCACCATGTTCTCACATGTTGTGCGTCACTGAAGGCAAAGAGACCCAGAGAGAGTAAGAAGAAGGGCGGCTGGCACAGATGTAAATGGAGGTAATGTTCCTGACCTTCTGAGCTGTGGGAGCTGAACTTTTGTGAGACAGACAGCGCTGCTTTCTGTACGGGAAGGAGCCAGCCATGCAGCAACGCCAGGCAAAGTGGTGTGTGGAGCATCGTTGTGTGTGAACCTGTGTGAGAGTGGATAATAACATCAAGGGTGGCTGGCTATTACATGTAACAGTGACACCATTCTGACCTTTTGAGTTGTGGCACGTTGTCAGATTGGCCATTGATGAATAGCAGCCCAACTTTGACCGAGGGGAAACCCAACGTCCAGCTGTAAAATGTTCTCTCGTGACTTAAAAAAAGAGAACCGTCTCCTGGTTCGAGTTGCAAATCCTGACGACTTGATTCATTCCGTGCAATTAAACTCACTGGCCTTTAAAAAGCAAACCCCTCTAATCTCTCGGTGTAATCCTAATTCTCAGACAGAATAGATCGGCAGTTGACATTTCCACAATTTAAATGTGACGTCACGCAAGTTCACCGTTAATCCTTTCTGCCATTTAAACCCAACACCTTGAGACGGCATGCTTCAGAGGCCGGGGGAGTTTATCAAACATGGACATCCTCAGAAACAGTGAGTTTGTGGGAGACTATTTTCAGCAACAGATTGCTCTAGTGCTGTGTTTCTCAAACTTTTTCATACCAAGGACCACTTAACCAATAAAAAAACACTCGCGGACCACCTAACTCCACAAATATCAAAAACACATCGTTTTTCTAGAACAGATTAGAAATCGCCTGAACATTGTACAAACAAGTGGCAACATGTGTGATGAAGGTGTTGCACTTGGCTATATCATGCAACTGAAAGTGAAACGTAAACTCGCTCTATTGCGGAGATATTCCCGCGAGAGTGTAGAAAACTTAAATGTATTTATTTATTTCAAATGTGAAATGTTACCAATATACTCACGGACCACTAGGGTGCGCTCACGGACCGCCAGTGGTCCGCGGACCACACTTTGAGAAGCATTGCTCTAGTGGGAGGGAGGCTGTGGCTTAGTGGGTTAGTACGCTGATCTTCGAATCAGAGGATAGCAAGTTTGAGTCCCACTGCAGTCAGCATGTCGTTGTGTCCCTGAGACACTTCACCCAAAATTGCTCCTGTGGGGATTGCCCACAGTATTGAGTATGTAAGTCGCTTTGGATAAATGCGTTTAACAAGTAACATGTCATGTAATCTAGTGACGATTTGAAACAGGTGGGAGGTGTGGGATGGAGTCAAAAGAATGCACGTCGACATGGCAACATTACACCCAACAGTGTGGCTCTGATACATTCATAGTTTTTGCACGACAACGGCCACAGAGGAATACGCTTTGGCTCCATCAGACACAGAACAGCAGGATCAATTCATCCTTGGTTTTGGTCTTTCATAGAATACAATTACAATAAGAAGAAATATCACTGGACTAATCCTGTAGGGCGTGACATTTACGCGTCCCCGAGGCTGTAGCGCTTTTATTTTGAAAGGGAACATTGCTCTTTGTGCCAATCCCAGGGCACAGCAGAGGAAAAGGACAACAGGATGGGGCTCTGCTTCTGTATCTGCCGCCTATTGTTGTTGACTCTCAGGTACATTGTGACCTGGCACACACACACACACACACACACACACACACACACACACACACACACACACACACACACACACACACACACAGCAGCCGCCAGCAGATTCCAGCCCATAATACACACTGCATAATGCCAACAGCCCAGCACAGGGACAAACAACAAAAGAAATGTGTTATTCCAGACCGTATTGCGGATATGTTTCTCTCCCTTTCAATATTTCTCTGTTATACGATACATGTTTGTTTGGGCATCTTAGAGAGACTCTATATGTCTTGTTGGGGTATTCCCTTTCCTTTAGTGTGTTATATAGGTTTTTGTGATTTAAATGGTCTGCAGAGGCTACAAACCCAAAGCTCTGTAACAAAGTGACATCACTATGTAACACTCACACTTCTATTGGCCAGCGCTCACAACACATTAGTACGCTAAGGGGTTGACCAATCACAGCAGAGCCAGCCAGCTAACCAATCAGAGCAGACTGGGCTCTGGTTTCAGACAGAGGGTGAAACATAGCTTTTTGCACATTAAAGCCTGGAGACACAGTAGAGGCACAACATACTAATATATGACCCTGAAAATAAGCATCGTATGCCCTCTTTAAATTGGCAGAATGTCAGATGAAAGATGTTTCCTGCCTCCACAACCCGACCCTCTCTACTTTCAAAATCCTCTTGACCTTCATCTCTTTTTCTCCCATACGCAGTAATCTTCTATACCTTTATCTTTCTCAACCCCTCCCTCCTGTTTTGCAATCCTCCCCCTTTTCTCTCCATTCCTTCCTCCCCACCTTTCTTCTTTTTTCTGCCTCCTTCACACCTCATATTTTTTACACATCACATTAAATCCCTCATCTCTTCCTCTCTCCCCCTCCAGCTGTCTGTAGTCCGTGCTGCGATGTTGATCCTGGACGTGTTCTCCCCGCTCCTCCTCCTCCTCCTCTTCCTGTTGCCGCGCTACAGTTGCCGGGCGGCGGACATTCCGGAGGACACGACAGCAGAGTTCTCGGTCAGACTGTACCACCGGCTGCAGGCGGCCGGGGACCAAGACAACATCGTCTTCTCCCCGCTCAGCGTGGCTCTGGCCCTGGGCATGGTGGAGCTGGGGGCCCGGGGGGCCTCGCTGGAGGAGATCCGCCAGGCGGTGGGCTTCAGTCATCTGCTGCCAGGTGAGAGACTAACACAAGTTCACCAGCATTAGTGTTACAGGTGGGTTAAGGAAGGGCAGTTTAATAAATGATTGAATTACATTTCATTCAGCTGCATGGGTGGTCCCGGGTGCTTTCCAGTGCCCCTGTAACACTAAGCTTGGAACCCCCTGTTGCCCCCCCCTGCAAAATAAGAGTCAATAATAATATCGTTTATGATTTTATTTAAAGACTGCTTTAACCGGAGCCACAGCCGCAAACACACCAGCATTAGGGCTATCGGTGGGGGAAGGAAGAGGAGTTGAATACGATTTCATAACATCACATGTCATTTAGCTGCATGACCAGTTCCCAAGGGGGGGGTGCAGTGCAGTGCAGCTGGGACCAGTGCCCCTATTACACTGGGCTTGGACCCACCTGTGGTCCCCCTCCAAAGGAAGAGTCTATGATGATTCAGTTTTTATTCAAATACTTTGTGTTTTGTTTTTAATGATGTCATACCATGTTAACTGAGTTAGAGACACAAATTACAATCAAATTGTTTCGTTGTCTACATCGTTATACTAACCTAAAAATGATAAACACTGCCTCTTGTTTGTGTGCAGCATTTGATGTGCACCCAAGAAAATATGGTGAAGAACAGGCACTGAGTGCATTTAACCATGAAGAAGCTAAATGTACAAAATGTGTGTTAGTTCTACTGGGGTGGGGTTTTTGTTCCAATTGCTGTAGCATTGTTTAACTAAAAAGCACATCTTTGTCGGATCACTGTCCTCTGGACACACAGCTACATTATGGACGTGTCTCTCTGTCCTTTAGGCGTGGAGTTCTCTTTGCTGCAGAACCTGACGGCGGCGCTGTCTGAAGACAACGCCCACTACGTAATCCGGTTCGCCAACAGCCTCCTCCTGCAGGAAGGCATCACCTTCAACCCCGAGTTCCTGCATCTGATGAAGAAGTACTTCCAGGCTGACGTGGAGACCGTGGACTTCAGCGAATCAGCTGCCGTGGCCGATCAAATCAACACCTGGGTGGAGAATCACACCGAGAGTGAGTTAGAGAGACGCTCACAATCTCATCTGATTGTTTGATCGCATCATCTTCTACCAAAACAATTGTAATGAATACATGGCAGTTTAAAAAGTCATTCATGTTAGCTCCTATTTTACCAGCTGCAAAATTAAAATGATACCATGATCACATTAATTACATCAAATCAAACTTTTAGGGCACTTTTCATACACAACGGTAACACAAAGTGCTTCACAAAGCAAAAACAATACTAACACACAGTAACATACAGCTTTGTGATTAATGAGGAAACTTGATAACAGCAGAGGACCGAACAAACAACATTTTAATAATAAATAAAAAACGAAATAAGAATAAAATAATAAAGTAAGAATGGAATAAGAATAATTGCAATTGAATTGAAAGCCAGTTTAACAGGATCAATGGATCAATAATTATAACCCAGTGATCAAATATACATTGGTTCAGAATTGGCCATTCTGCATAATGAGTATTTTTTGTTTTGGTACTTCAAGTATATTTGATTTTACCGAGGAAGATTTAGAATTTAAGGACTTTTACTTGTAACAGAGGTTTTCTCAGGTGCTCTCAGGACTATGTAAACTAATCTAGATCCTGTACAACCCCCCCCCCCCCTCTCCAGGTAAGATCCATGATCTTTTCTCAGCCGATGACTTCAGCAGCGTGACCCGCCTGACGCTGGTGAACGCCGTCTACTTCAGGGGCTCCTGGAAAAACCAGTTCAGGCCAGAAAACACCAGGACCTTCTCCTTCAGCCGAGACGACGGCTCCGAGGTCCAGACGCTCATGATGTACCAGCAGGGAGACTTCTACTACGGTAGGGAGGAGGTGTGTGTGTGTGTGTGTGTGTGTGTGTGTGTGTGTGTGTGTGTGTGTGTGTGTGTGTGTGTGTGTGTGTGTGTGTGTGTGTGTGTGTGTGTGTGTGTGTGTGTGTGTGTGTGTGTGTGTGTGTGTGTGTGTGTGTGTGTGTGTGTGTGTGTGTGTGTGTGTGTGTGTGTGTGTGTGTGTGTGTGTGTGTGTGTGTGTGTGTGTGTGTGTGTGTGTGTGTGTGTGTGAAGCCCTTACATTTGGGCTGGTATTTCCCGGGGATATTTAAAATGGGAATCTTAGATCTGAAATATTCATATTTGGAGTGTTATTCCCACGAGGCTCGTCTTTTCTGCTCAGTGAGCTTTAATGCGTATGCTAGTCTTCACTAGCATACACTCTGGTATATCTAATGGATCCAGATGTACTATTTTAAAGCCTACTTTGTTAATGTCATACAATATTAGCGATACTGTGACAGTTTGAGTTAGAGGGGCCCTGTATGCTCATTTTCAGATTCATATTAGTATTTAGTTCCTCTACTGTGACACGCCTCCACGCTTTAATGTTCAAAAAGCTCTTTATTTTTGTCAAACTGCCTGTGCTGCAGCACCTCTCTTCACCCTCTGTCTGAAACTGTTTATAGATGTCCCGCCCGTTAGCCTATCACGTACAATGTATTAGAGCGCTAGCCAATAGAAGTGTGAGGGTTACTTAGTGATGTCACTATGTTCCGGAAGTAAACAAAGGAGTCTAATGGAGGTGTTTTGGGCGCTAGTGTTTACTTCCTGTCTGTCTTCTGCTGATACACAAAGTATTCCACTGTGTTTTCTGATGGAGAAAACTGTATATATATATATTGTGTGTGTGTGTGTGTGTGTGTGTGTGTGTGTGTGTGTGTGTGTGTGTGTGTGTGTGTGTGTGTGTGTGTGTGTGTGTGTGTGTGTGTGTGTGTGTGTGTGTGTGTGTGTGTGTGTGTGTGTGTGTGTGTGTGTGTGTGTGTGTGTGTGTGTGTGTGTGTGTGTGTGTGTGTGTGTGTGTGTGTGTGTGTGTGTGTGTGTGTGTAAAACAGGAGAACAGGGACAGGTCCTCGGGAGAAATCTGCTTTTGAATTCTGAAGCACAATCATGTAAACTGTTTTTAGAAACCCCACCCCGCTGTCTGCTGCAACATCGCCTCACTGTGCATACATACAAAAACAAGACGCCACATGTAAGTTAATGAAGGATGAAACGCTTTTTGTTTCCCTTTTTAAGAAGCTTCAAAAGAAAAATAATGTGCCAAGATTGAGATAAAGACTGGGGATGTTAAACGCTCTGTAATCTCCATCACACACAAATGCAAATACCTCAGTGAGGGGGATAATGTTTTCTTTGAATTTTAATTCTAGGTGGACGTTTTGAGGATAAAAGGATTATCTCAAGAAGATATGTGTTTCATTTAATTTAACTAAATGCTTATTGGCTTTTCTTGATTATAATCTATATCTGTGGCTTTCTCATCCTCTCTAGTGTGTCTCTAAGAAGATCTGGGTCTATCTTCGTGTGATGAATTTTGCTCTAAATGTGTGTAAATACATGCAGAATGTTTTTTTGGAGCCCAAATTGGATTTATTTGCTGCTTGCAGTTTTGCAGTGAGAAAGAGATTGTAGAAACAGCCTTTCGTGCTCAAATACAGTGTGTAGAAAATGTTAGTGGTTTTTAAAAAAAACTGTGGTTTGTAATTAGTGCATCAGGGAAATGACCACACACACTTGATCAATGCTGTTGATCGATGTGGTTTAACGTGCTTACTGCCTCCTCAGCCAAGTCAACAGTCACATTACAGGAGGGTGTGTGTGTTTGTGTGTGTGTGTGTGTGTGTGTGTGTGTGTGTGTGTGTGTGTGTGTGTGTGTGTGTGTGTGTGTGTGTGTGTGTGTGTGTGTGTGTGTGTGTGTGTGTGTGTGTGTGTGTGTGTGTGTGTGTGTGTGTGTGTGTGTGTGTGTGTGTGTGTGTGTGTGTGTGTGTGTGTGTGTGTGTGTGTGTGTGTGTGTGTGTGTGTGTGTGTGTGTGTGTGTGTGTGTGTGTGTGTACTTATACCTGCATTGTGTTTGTCTCCTCGCCACCAGGTGAGTTCAGCGACGGCTCGCAGGAGGCTGGCGGTGTGTACCAGGTGCTGGAGATGCCGTACGAGGGCGAGGACATGTCCATGTTGATCGTTCTGCCGCGGCAGGAAGTGCCTCTGGCCTCGCTGGAGCCCATCTTCAAAGCAGCGCTGCTGGAGGAGTGGGCCAACAACGTCAAGCGGCAGAAGGTGGAGGTCTACATGCCCAGGTGAGAGAGGAATACCTGCTATACAACATCTTCTGTTTTGTGTACCTAATTCCCCTCGACATGCCTTGGTTACTTGTGCGTCCATTAGTGGTTTGCTACATTTTCAAATAGAAGGATTCTTTATAGTTCCTGAGGGGGACATTTTTAAAATCCTTTGCTTTAAATCGATAAAACATAACAATAACAACATTTGACTTTGCCAACCCAGCACACTGACGTCTTGGTTTTGTGTTTTTCTTTGTGACAAAATGATAAGTTATCATCTACTCATGGTACCTTTCTCCAGGAGCTCTCATTATTCAGTCAACATTTCTTGGTGTAAGCTATTTAGCAACATACTTTTCAGAAATAATCCTTTTAGGCACTTGTAAACATGTCACAGTCGAGACACTAAGTACAAATATGAACCTGGAAATGAGCATAAAAGGGTCCCTTTAATAAAAAAGTGACACAAACTCTACTAAAGCAAATACCTATCATGTTATTTTATGAGGATTGTTTGTGTGCAATGACTCTAACCCTAACCAAGAATAGTGAAATTCTGAACACTGTGTCAGTGCCCCTCTCATAAAATATCTGGTCCCAGCACGATAGCCCCCCCATGTAAAGTTGGCCTGCCTTTGCATCCACCTCATACTTCCGACCATCATCACGTGGCATCTGCTGTTTTTCTTAAATTCTCATGGCTTTCCCCCAGGTTCAAAGTGGAGCAGAAGATCGACCTGAGGAGCACGCTGCAGGATCTGGGAATAAAAAACATCTTCACTAACGATGCTGATCTCTCCGCCATGACAGGTAACACTCCGCTCTGCGTGAGGCAAAATGTGCGACTTAGCATTAAGTTATTTTATAAACCTCACAGATATAGAAACAGAGCAGGGTTCAGTGTGAGAAGGTGATTTCATATTTCTGCTCCTTGGCTGCAGTGAAGTTAACTCCGGTACTTTTCTCAGGTAACCACGGTAACCGGCAGCGAGTGGGCAGGTCAGAGCTGTCACATCATCATCGGACAAAAATAGATCCGGAGAGAGGGATATGCACAGAGGCAAAGAGAAAGAAGACATACATATAAGTCAAACATACAATAAAATATTGTTAGCTGAAGATAAGACCCATGTCCAAGAATCATACCATAAATATAAAATAAAATATATATATATTTATATAAAATTCAGTTAAAGGGGACCTATCATGCAAAATGCACTTTTTTATGTCTTTTATACATAAAGATGTGTCCCTGGTGTGTCGGGGAACTCACGCAACGTCAGAAAATAAAACCCTCTCTTTTCCTCCGTACCCAAATCTCTAAAAACGGGGCTACGACGGAGCTGATCCAGATTTGCGTTTGATATGACGTAATATCTGAAATGTGGACCCACGGCCCTATCAGAAAGTTGCTATCAGAAACAATGCCCGACTGTTTTGGACGTAATATGGTCTGTGTTTACATTAGCATTGCTAACACTCAGAGCTAACCTGTACAGGAGAGCATGTGTGTGAAGAAGCAGGAAGTAAAAAGGAACTCACCTTGTGGTATAACCGGCAAGAGAGAGAGCCTTTGAGCTCCATACTGTTTCAGAAATAATATGGCGTTTTCATCACCGCAGTCTTTAGTTTAGACAGTAGCTGCCGGGTCTCGCATGAGCTCAGCCCCCTCCTTTTCTTTATCAATTTGTTTTGCTTTATACCCAAATCAGCACTTTTGAAACAGGAAGTGAAATAGAGGGATATGAGGCATGGCTAGAATGGGTGATCTGTTTGGTAGTTTGAGCAAAACACTTCATAGACATGTTTTTTATATATCTGAGACCTATGCTATTGCCAAAAAATAGCATGATAGGTGACCTTTAAATTAAGAATGTGCAATCAAATATTAAATAATGATATTTATATAAACATAGGTAGTTAAAGTGAAATGTCCAATATAAGATAAAAAATAATAAAAATATGTATAAAACGTGAATGTGAAATAAAAGATATTTAAAAAGCATATTAATATAAACATAGGGTGTTAAAGTCAATTCAAAATAGAATGAAAAATATTGTATTCAAAAATAATAATGTGAAGTAAAATTGTAAAAATAAATATATGTTTAGAAAATAAAATAAACATAATATTTAGATAAGGTGCTGTAATGCTTACATTCTCAGAGCCTTTTGGCTTCGTGCTGAACAGCGTGTTCCTCCTGGTCAGGTGGAGCTGAAATGATGTTGTGAAATCTCCGTCTGCAGGCTGTACTGCACGTCGGAACATCCTGTCCCCGCTCAAAGCCTCCTCACCTCTGCATGTTCTCAGAGGACATGCTGCCTGCTTTAAATCAAATCCTAGAGATGTTCTGTCGCAGCGGACCAGATTTCCTTTTAAATGGAGCTGCAGAAAGTGATGCTCAGTGGACGAGTGTTATTTACTGTGTGTGTGTGTGTGTGTGTGTGTGTGTGTGTGTGTGTGTGTGTGTGTGTGTGTGTGTGTGTGTGTGTGTGTGTGTGTGTGTGTGTGTGTGTGTGTGTGTGTGTGTGTGTGTGTGTGTGTGTGTGTGTGTGTGTGTGTGTGTGTGTGTGTGTGTGTGTGTGTGTGTGTGTGTGTGTGTGTGTGTGTGTGTGTGTGTGTGTGTGTGTGTGTGTGTGTGTGTGTGTGTGTAACAGATGGTAAGGACCTGCACATTGGGAAGGCGGTGCAGAAGGCGTACCTGGAGGTGACGGAGGAGGGAGCAGAAGGAGCCGTTGGATCAGGTATGTTACCGCTCAGGACTTGTTGCACACACACATTTATATACATTTATCTAAAGATAATTATTCATATAAGTATATATTCAAACAGATTCAGATTCATTGGTATTTTATTTTATGCTGTTATTCATTTATTTTTATTAGAAGCTTTTTGCCCTTCCGCTTCAACTTACTTTGTTTTCTTGTATGTTGTGTGTTTATTTTATTTTGGATTTAATAAAAAATATTCCCTTTCCTACAAGAAAATGAATGAATAAATACATACCTTAATGAATTAAACCTTAAAATAATGAATAGATACATAAATAAATGAACAAATAAATATATTAATGAACAAATAAATGCATAAATAGATGAATAAATAATGATTGTGTTTTGTCCCCCTCTCCCTCCCTCTCTCTCAGGAATGATCGCCCTCACCCGGACTCTGGTGTTGTACCCGCAGGTCATGGCCGATCACCCGTTCTTCTTCGTCATTAGAAACCGGAGGACAGGTGTGTGTGTGTGTGTGTGTGTGTGTGTGTGTGTGTGTGTGTGTGTGTGTGTGTGTGTGTGTGTGTGTGTGTGTGTGTGTGTGTGTGTGTGTTTGTGTTTGTGTGTGTGTGTGTGTGTCTCTGCGTGCCTCTGCGTGTCTCTGTGTCTCTGTGTGTCTCTGTGTGTCTCTGTGTGTCTCTGCGTGTCTCTGTGTGTCTCTGTGTGTCTCTGTGTGTCTCTGTATGTCTCTGTGTGCCTCTGCGTGTCTCTGTGTGTCTCTGCGTGCCTCTGCGTGTCTCTGTATGTCTCTGTGTGTCTCTGTGTGTCTCTGTATGTCTCTGTATTTCTCTGTGTGCCTCTGCGTGTCTCTGCGTGTCTCTGCGTGTCTCTGTGTGTCTCTGTGTGTCTCTTTGTGTCTCTGTGTGTCTCTGTGTGTCTCTGTGTGTCTCTTTGTGTCTCTGTGTGTCTCTTTGTGTCTCTGTGTGTCTCTGTGTGTCTCTGTGTGTCTCTTTGTGTCTCTGTGTGTCTCTGTGTGTCTCTTTGTGTCTCTGTGTGTCTCACTGTGTCTCTGTGTGTCTCTGTGCATGTAAACGTGCGTCTGATTCAGTGAATGTGTGTTTTGACCTGACGTTCTATATGTCTTCCTCAGGGACCATCCTCTTCATGGGCAGGGTCATGACCCCCGAGGTCGTCGACCCCAACGACCAGGACTTTGACTCCATGTAAAACAGATCTCAGATCCTGACGTCATAAACGCTACCTATCCTCTATCGCCATCTTCAGCTGTGTTTTATACTCCTTTAAAAAATATATAACACGATATATTATATATTGAAATATGACATATAAACGTGACTGTGTTTTGATACTGGAAGCTTTAAAACTCTTGTATACAGACAAGCAGAAAAAATGAAGATGTACATATTCTCTGGTAACACAACGGTTTGTATATGACGAAAAGAAAACACACGTAATCCACGCACAACCCCTTTAAGTTCAGCAGCTTCAAACCCACCTGCGCCTACACACACACACACACACACACACACACACACACACACACACACACACACACACACGCACACACACCAGGCACAAACATATTTCTGCTTTAATTACATCCCTGTACATTCGACATTGTGTTCTATATTAACATATATACTCAGTATTTATTGCAGAATAGACATTTTTGTCCCTACAGGGAATGCGATGCCCCAGAATGCACCTCGGCCATCTTTGGAGGATAGCAGCAGCCATCAATATCTATCAGCGTTTTCCCATCGGAATTGAATAAATATTAATGCCCTTACAAAGAAAACCTCTGGGCAGAAACAGAGGAGCGTTATTTAGTTAGTGTTCACACATATTTAAATATTAAACATTTGGATGACCATGTCAAGTTTACAAACGAGTACACAGGACACACAGGACCTTCAAATCTACAGGTTAATTTTTATATAACAATAAAATAATCCAGACGGAAGTAAGACAGCTAATGTTATGCTAACTGAGTGCTAACTTAATGTCGGCATGTCATGCTTAATCAATCTCTCAGTAAATGTACGTGTCCTGCGATATTTCCTGTTAGAAATCCTATTCCCAGCGTAGTGGTTTGTGTTACTGTAGTTCAGCAGATGGCTGACAACCAACACAACTCAGCGTCTCTTGCTGAAGTTTGCTACTTCTCGCTCGTTTCCATGATAGTTTAAAAGAATAACATGTAATCCCGTCGTCTTTTTTTTGTTTTTGTTCATTGGTGTTACAGCCACTAATATTACAGTGGCCTACCGAACATATTTAAAACGTTTAAAGTCAAAAAGTTACAGCTACTCCACTCGCTGTACAGTCAAAGTCAATAGGTTGTTTATCGACAAGTATCCTCCAAAGATGGCCGACTTGCCGCTGACGACGTCACATTCCCTATACACTGAATCTTAGTAATACACTGACAGTATTCTAGTCATTTTTTACACGGTAGGGCACACTGCTGATTAACTTATATGCCTTATTTGAGTGGTTGATCAGGCCCCAGCTGGGCATCTCACAGGTGAGCAGGGGAGGCTGCGTAACTAAGGCGGGTTGCTATGGAGACGGACCGGAGCATGCAGGCAGGCGCACTGAAGAAGATCTGCTTGCACCATTTTCTGGATGTACATACAGGGAGAAACAGAAACACCAGCTGTAGTCTTTTACTCAATAAACATGAATTTGTTCCCATTTAAAACTTTAAAACTGTGTCCTTTTTTATGTAAGCTTGATACAGCAGCCATTTAAAGTGTGAAACATTTATTTATTTGAAAATGTTTTTAATTTGAAACATTTATTTATTGTTTATTTATCTTCTCTTTTTTTTGTCTTGATTCAAAAAAAGTATTCATAGACAATGTACAAATTAAACTGAATTAGAGAGGCAGGGTTAGGGTTAAAAAAAAAAGACTGACATAATAATACTTTTTTTTTCAAAGCCCTCCATTGACTGATCAAACTTTATGATAAAAACAATGATAATAATACAAATAATAATATATCAAAAATGAATCTCAAAAAGACAATATTAAACTGAATGCCAACAGCTAATAATACAACTTTTAGGTTCTTTAAAATGAAGAATTAGATGAGACTGAAAAACATGCAACGCTTCTGGGGTTTATATATCCTGTTATATATATATATATATATATATATATATATATATATATATATATATATATATATGGATCAACAGAGTCAATATGCCTGCCTGAATATAATTAAGCAATAGCTCACGACAGGCCGTGGTATATGCTCATTATATCACAGCTAAGGGGCGTGGTTCGGCCCGACGCGAAGCGAACTGCAAACTGCAATCAGTTTGCTTTTCAGCCCAACTGTATACTGTTTTTCTCAGGCGCGGAGGGATACTGACTTGTTGTGAAAAGTAACTTACAATTCTACCCGTGGTATACGCTCAGTATATCACGGCTAAGAACCAATCAGATTGCTTGATTTGACTTGTCCGTTTTATAATGGGTTTTATATAATGCCCCAAGGTTGGCTGTTATTGTTAAACTGCCAACCTGAGAGCAGAAGTTGGCTGCCTGCTTCCCAATGTCCTGCCAAGTCACCTTGGAGTGGTTTCAGGCCTGTGGCATCGCCTACATGTAATACACACACACACACACACACACACACACACACACACACACACACACACACACATAAGGTAACAGATCATATCGCTAAGCAAGGCAAGGATATACGGTGACCGAGGAAAAGAGAGACCTGCATGTTGACTCTGTTGATCCAGTCGGCATTATCTTAACGTACATTTATTTTAAATCTGTCTATTAAAGTAACATTCTGTCCTGGAGAATGAATCATGTAGTAGATCAGGGGTCGGCAACCTTTTTGATATGAAGTGCCATTTTAAAAAAAAATTATTATCAGCGTGCCAA
The DNA here is from genome assembly GCF_949606895.1 of Notothenia rossii. Classification (NCBI taxonomy): domain Eukaryota; kingdom Metazoa; phylum Chordata; class Actinopteri; order Perciformes; family Nototheniidae; genus Notothenia; species Notothenia rossii. The sequence goes on along the minus strand of NC_136902.1, from coordinate 86,558,316 downwards.
CGATCGAGAATTATCAACGGGGGGGGGGGAGCCTCGCTGGAAGCAGTGTGTGGACCTGATGCCGAATTTAACAAACAGATTTAAATAATTGGTTTAAACGGCATAATAATAAGGAAGATCGTCCGTTCTGTGATTCTCCAGAGCACACATGTTATGATATTAGGGTCATGCAGAGTGAGATGAGATCGCTGTCCCTTTAAGAGAGAGAGAGAGGGGTGTGGCTTGTGCATGTGTGTTTGTGGATGGTAGAGCGACAGTGAGGGAACGTGTGTATGTTTCTGGAAGTGAAACGAAGAAGCAGAAAAACAGAGGTCTGTGATGTATTTTGTGAAACAGAAGAACAGCTAAATAAATGCAACGGCCTCCCAAGAAGAGCTCGCCTCTCTCCAGTCATTTAAGCTAAAGTGGGTCATTGAACCTGAAGCTTGTTGATTCTGCCCTCCTCGATACGGTCTGGGAGCCGACAGGAAATTTCAACACACAGATGGCCAGTCCGCCCCTTTGTAGCATATTATTTCGAAGAGAGATGAGCAGATCGCCACTGGGCTTTCAGCTAAATACACAGCCACGCAAAAACTGCGGCATTTGTAAGGCTCATTATGGGTAGGCCTAATGCAATTAGTGAAGTGCTTTCCTTTTCCGTGGTAAAACGATCAGCACTGCACCACGGAGGAAAGCGGCAGAAAGTCGCCTGGAGTAAAGAGAGCGGGGCTGCTTTGCGTGCATGGCTTCCTTCTGCAGGTAACGTGGAGACGCGCACTGGCGGCGGTCTCGTTCAGGATCCGAAAATACAATTTAAATACTTTGCATACTTATTCCACTTATTCCTAGTGTGCCACTGGTTACGGTGCCGCGTGCCAGGGGCTCCCGACCCCTGTAGTAGATCATGAGACAAAATCGTATGAGTGTTTTAGTCTGCTAACATTTCTTAAGTCGAGGAAAGCCCACATTCAGATCTCAATTTTAACAGCCATATCATTGGTGGTGGTCAATATATCTCATATGTATCACCTTTAAAATATAGGATACATATCTGGAGAAAAAAAAGTAAACTGCGCATTATATCTTAATTGGGTTGGACTACAGTAAAATTCTCTACTAGAAAGCACTCATCCTCAGCCCCATGTTGAACAGCTGAACACATTACACACTTTTCTGACCTACTTTCCTCATATAAACCCTCCAGGAATATTCTTCTCTTAAACAGGTTTGCTTACTGTCCCCAGGGTACAAACGAGACAATGTGAAGTGTTTTGAATTGTATTTATTATGTTGGCCATTGTTTGAACAGAACTCCAGTTTGTACTTTTAACAGATGGTTTAGATAGGCATTTTGTTATAATTGAATAGGGTGGATTTCATTATTATTATTATCATCGTGAGCTATGGAAACCCGGGTGTTGATAGCATCGTGAGCTATGGAGCCATATAGTATCTGCCCAGTAGTTTTGAGGCTTCAGGCCTATATGCTTAAATCTGGGGAATAAGTACAACTGCACAACGAATACATGTATTGCTGTCTGAATGAAACTGGCACAGTAATATATAGTAAGTGGTTAGGAAAATAAAACGGGATTAATGCATCCCTAACAAATGTTCCCCGTCATCATATGAGTGTTTTTAGTTTGTGATAAACACGAAAAAAAAACACAAAAAGATGCTTTGATGTGACATCCTTATCTTCAGTCGACGTTTTAGGAACGTTAATTATCTATGAGATGGCTTCCATACGAGATGAAACAAGACCACATGAAGGGGAATCCTTTAACTGCTAAACAGCAAAAGCAGACTGTATGACTCCTGCTAAAATAATAACTCTGTCTTTGAATAGCTTGCAAAAGCAATATGTGTGATGAAACACAAGTGTACTGTCAGAGGAAATCGTTCGCACAGTCCCCTGCAGTACCAGAGGTTTTCATTTACCTCTTTGAAAAATCGAATAGCTTTTACAACTCTTCAGTGTGTCTTAGTGCTGCAATATCTTAGACACAATGATGAGAAACGACAGCCCGTGGGTGGAGGAAGATATGATACAAATTACTTTCAGCAGCTGATAGCTAAGGCTTGTGTCTTCATTCTTTGCTACTAATACATCTGAATAACCCTTCAGAAAATAGACCAGGCGGGGTTGTGAGGGTAACCTTAAGATTTATTGTTTGAATCCTGATTACGTAATTCTGTTACATGTAATCCTTCCCAAAGCCTGCATACAACTACCATATAGTGTATTAAGTCATTCTTGATCTGCTGAAGCATTAATGCGTCAATAATACTCTAAAATGTATTGTTTTGCACCTCTGTGCTTTTAATTAAATAAAACTGGACTTGAGTAATGATTAGCATTGTTTCCCACTATCCCTTCGTTTCCGCAGTCAGTTTAGACTTGCCACAGCCACCAGGAGGCTGAAGTCTTCCATACAGATGTCATTCACAGAAAAATGTATATTGAAGTAAAGTAAGGAAGTATTTTGGTGTATCACTCCGTTTTTTATTCATCATTGTATGGAAGTTTACTGATGCATACATTTAGAAAACTTTATTTGAAGATCTAAGTTACAAAAAATAATGGAATAAATACAATTAAAATAAAAACAAGTTAGTATGATAAGAATTAGAGGACCAAATTGAAAAATGGTAGAAGCTGAAGAACAAGATTGTAATAAGTCCATGTAAATGTGACTGATACCCAGATTACAATTAAACCAAAAAAACTACTTTTAACAAATATAATTGACTTTACTTTTTTTGGTTCTTACAAGAAGTGTTATCTCTCTTGTCAAGTAATTGAGCTTTCACAGGTCATTAACGAATTGAATATTCATTTGTTGTCCTATATTGTTATACAACTGAACACTGTTGCCAGGCAACCAGCAGCCGTCTCACCTGCCGCTCTGGTGTCAGTCTGTGGAGCGAGCGGCAGCAGACAGGACGGACAGTCTTTCTCTCTCTGTGAACACTGACCGCGGCTCCATGGGAAACAGCTGCTGCTCTGACGAGCCACAGCGAGCCGCTCTCCATGCGTTAGAGAAGCCCGGGAGAATTCACCTCCAGAAGATTGGGACATGTCAGAAAGGTAAGACTCCAGGTATATCATGTTCACTGATAGTGTGGGGCGTTTGCCAGTTTAATTACTTTACATCAGGTTGAAGGGACCAGAGATAGGAGGAAGAAAATCAATTAATAAATGACTCGATGAATACGTTAATATGTTCTTAAGTGCAGGCATTATGTAATCAATATAAAGTGACATATATTGTTAGTTTTATTTAGATGTAATTTATTACCATGTATTCGCCTTTTTGTTTACTTTCGTATTTCTTTCATTTTCCTTTTATTTAATTATTTCTTTATGTATTTATTGATGTATTTCTGTTTGTGTATTTATTTATTTATTTATCATATGAGGCATTCAATTATTTATTTTTTCAGTCCTATATTTATTCAATCCTTTTTAAAAGAAAACATTTTAGAAAAATATTTACCATACATTTTGACTAAATGTATTTTCATATATTACCTTTTTAATACATTTACCGGCAGAGAGTTCATTTATTGAGTCGTTTATCTTTGGCTATTTAATTAAGTTACGAAAGATGTGTTATTTTTACTTCAAAATGACACCCCTTCAAAAGGTCACTTTATAGATATACATACATAGTAAATTCTAGGTCTAATAGCCCTTCATTTATTTTTAAAATGACATACTTATTAAACGTAGGCCTAGTCACTTAGCATTGCAAATAATACATTACCAAGAGAGGTCAAATACATTTCATTACTCTACAAGCAGCACCAATTAAAGAGGCACCCTGGTCCGGCCATCCCCTACATACAGGTGCTATTATGGGTTTACAGCACCTGCTCAGGTGTCTGCCGCTGTCGTGGCAACGTGTCCTAATCTGCATTGTCAGGCCCAGTTCTCCGTAACTCTACCCACTCGGCCGGTGGTCAGGGTTTCAGCGCACAGCAGGGCTTACATTACGACAAAGACAGATGCCAAAAGATGTGAAAATGTCCCGAGTGACCCCGTCTTTGTGTTTGTGTCTCAGTTCTTCAGGTGTGAACACGCTCACTGGCAGTTTTCCCAAATCCCACTCCTCCCAGTGCTCCGACTTCCGGGTTACACGAACACCTCTCTCTGTGGACCAGAGTCCCGATTCTGGACTTGTAGCTACCCCTGTAAGAGGCACACACACACACACACACACACACACACACACACACACACACACACACACACACACACACACACACATACACACACACACACACACACACACACACACACACACACACACACACACGCACGCACACACACACGGGCCAAAGCAAAACACTTCACAGGCACTTTTAAAATGACTGATTAGTTGTCTGTAAAGCGGCAGAGGTCCCCATGTTGTGATTGGGTAAACAGAAGTACATCCCCAAACAGAGATAATTACCTAAACACACACACACACACACACACACACACACACACACACACACACACACACACACACACACACACATACACACACACACACACACACACACACACACACACACACGCACACGCACACGCACACGCACACACACACAAACACACACACACACAGACACACACACACACACACACACACACACACACGCACACACACACATGCATACATACGCATTAAGCCAGTTTTCCATTGCGGCTCTCCTAAAGGCTTTTTTTCTACACGTTCTTTAGCTTTGCTTCTTCCATCTTTTTACACCTCCCTCTTCCACCTCCTTTTCTCATCTCCTAATCTTTCCATTCCAGCCTTCCTCCCTCTCCTCTTCCTCCCTCTCCTCTTCATCCCTCTCCTCTTCGTCCCTCTCTGAACTGATCCTAATATTCTCTGTCTGTTCCAAGCTCTCTCCATTTTACCCCTCAGGGCACTGGCCTCTCGCCTAGATTTATTTGTTACCCTCTTGACTATTTTAATGAAGAGAGATGAAAGCTGGCATCTACCTAACCCTCCCATGTGGAGCTGAATATACTCTAGGTGCTTTTTTAAACGTTTTTGTTACATTTAACAGCATGTTAATGTTTTAATGTAATTTAAGTTTAGAAGTCTCATTTAGACACTTGTCAACCGCCCTTTTTATGAGACATACAAGCTTCAGCCATTTACCAGAGTATTTACTGACGTTTTTTATGTCGCAGAGCAAAGCGTTAAACATTTTTCAGCTTTTGTTAACCACAGACTTTATTTAAGGCTTATAGAAAAGTTCAAAAAACTGTCAACTAATTATGGTCCATAGTTACTATGTTATGATTTTGTTTATTAAATATCCTAAAACTATCTTGCTTCAGTATGGACTTTCTCTTCAAAAACGCGTCACAGTTTATAGCCATGTTTAGCATCTCGGCGAGTCAAACGTAACTGGGGATTGAGCCGCCACAGTTGGGATATTTGTATTGCTTGTGTACATAATGTGCGGCAGTCCCCATTCCTTGATACTTGTTGTCATTTTTCTTGTTTCCAAATGTGAGCTGAATGTCACAATTCCCCTGAGTTGATTGGAGGTTATTCAGATCACCTGTTGCACAGGGTGTTTGGACTGGCTGTTAATTAAGAAGTGAGAGCAGCTTGGGGCATTTCCCCTCTCGACCAATCAGGGTGTGACAACGCCTTTTCTAGAGGGTTCAAAAGAGGCAGAGAACTGCTGATCTTTTTCTTCCTCCATTATATGCAAGCTTCTTGTCAGCAGATATTGTCAGAAAGATACTCTGGACTTTAGCCCCCCTGAGACTTTCTTGCTGTTTTAACTTTTCTAGTTGAGATTGATTCTGAAACCTATATATATGAAAAAGAAACCGCTCAAGTGAACACATGCATCGGTTATTTGTGAAGGATGTATCCTTGACTCACAGTAAAATAGTGCCTGCACGCTCCATTTTGTAAATATTTAAATTCATGAATTCTTCCTGCATAATTCGTCTGTTTGACTTCAAATTTGGTCAGGACGATCACAAGACCTTGAGCATGAACATTAATCAAAATCGTGAATTTTTTAATGAAAAGACTTTGCTGTGGCTAGGCTGCCATTTTGGCCATTATACAAAATGTTTAAAAAATTGTATAACGCCATCAGCCTTTGGTCTATTGTCACCAATTACATGTGGTTGATGTTGTTCCAGCCATGAAAACATCTAGAGGCCGATGATAGGTTTACCCCCCCCCCCTACACTGTTACAACACCCCTTTCATAAGTCATGAACTGTTTGTCATAGACCCTTTTGTGTGGTATCGTAGCACCATGCGAGTTTCTATTTCATTTTCGATGGTTTGTTTCTCCCCTACTCTTTAGCTCTGACCACTCAAATCACTCATGCCAAGTGGAAGGTTTGGTTTCTCTCTGATGAGCTTAAGGTCACCTGCCTGTAACCCCGACTCACGTAGAAGTGCGAGGGGGGGCTGTTCAACTTTAAATGTTTTTACATTTGTATTTAATTGGGCGTTGGTTCTGAGGCTCCCTCAAGCTATAATCTGGGGCATCGCACCAAAAAGGCTTCAATGTTTGCTTGTCATCAGGTGCAATGATAACAAATTAAGGTGGTCTCATTATCAGTTGACAGTTTTTGCCTTGCACCTGAACACTTTACCATATTATCTCGTCTGAAAGAATTCCAATCAACAAATTAACTACAAATCCTGAATCCACATGTTCTGCTCATCAAGCTCATCATGATATTAGTATTTTATACTTATGCTAGTCAAAAATGAGCTGGTGACCTGGGGCTGTTTGCGGATCACTCCTGTGTCTAGAGGAACAGAGGAAGGTTTAAAGTTACAGACACAGTAAGGTCGAATGAGATGAGTGTATAGGGGGTTGAAAAGGTCATGTCGGGATAAGAGTTCCTGCATCCCACTGAAGTAAAACTTCACCATTTAAACAATTAAATGTTTTAGGACAAGCAAAGAGTAGATTCACTTGCTCAATTAATTTAATTAAGATCTCACTTGGATTTGCTATTTGATCGTACAGTGTGATGTGATACCTGAAATACTGCATTGGTAGAAAGATCTGTACTGGTGTGTACAGATATGAAAGATAAGGGGTGTAAGAAGTCGGAGGCTGCCATCATCAGATGATAAAACATTATTACTTCTTGTTAAGCATCAGCAAACCTGAAGGAGTTTGAGTAAAATCTTCACCTCGTTAACACGTAAAGCAGTATTGGTTAATGGTCTAAGAAATAACCCATTGATTTAAGCTTCACGCCAACTGCGCGCCGAGGGAAGAGAGTTTAAGCCGGCCCTAATGGAAGCTGCGGTAGATTAAGCTTTAGTGTGTGTCCTCTACTCGCAATCACTGGTGTCTTCGGCATTACACTGAACGGTACAGAGGGCTTTGTTTATGCTGAGTTGTGCATCATATTATACAGCCTTTAATAGTTGAACTCATTGCATTCATTAACTTTAAAAAGACATATTATACAACGGTTCATATTAGTATGTTGTTCCTCTACTTGGACATGTTTCCATGCTTTAATGTTCAAAAAGCTCTTTATTTTTCTCATACTGCCTGTGCTGCAGCACCTCTTTTCACCCTCTGTCTGAAACCAGAGCCCAGTCTGCTCTGATTGGTTAGCTGGCTGACTCTGTTGTGGCTGGTCAACCTCTTAGAGATGTTCTCATTAGCACGTACAATGTGTTGGAGCGCTAGCCAATAGAAATGTGTGTTACATGGTGATGTCACTATGTTCCGGAAGTAAATAAAGGAGTCCAATGGAGGCGTTTCAGGCAGGGGGGGGGAGTGTGGGAGAGAAACTCCCTATGGAGAGAACACAGGGATTTTAGCTTTTGCAGACCATTTACATGCACTAAAACCTATCCAACACTACAGGAAAAGGAACACCCCATAAAGCATAATGGGGCCCCTTTTTAAAGAGTTGAGTGACAGTTAGGAACCATAGCCGCGTTCACACCGCAGTATTTTTCCCACTTTGGTTCCGATATCGTTCCGAAATGTCGCGTTCACACCAAAAAGAGCCGGAACTAAAATTAGTTAATGAGAACCTTTTTTAACCCCTTTGGTGAGAGAGCAGGTACTTAGGAAAAAGCTTCCTATGTCTGATTGGCTGGGCGGAATGCAAACCACGCCCCGTAAAACTCCCAAAAAGTTTTTTGAAGCCACCATTTTATTATCCTCGCATTAGCATTTTTAGCATTAGCATTAGCCCAGCACACAAACGCAGAGAGACTAATTTATGGCAGCACAAAAGAAAATATGGGAGCGGTGGAGATGAGGAGGTGTCGGCGTTCTGGCGATTTACTCGGAAGGCTTCAGTAGAAGCTGCTGGGAGTCCCAGCAGCTTCTACTGAAGCCAGTCCCCCAACTCCGGGGACTTCCGGCCGGGGACTTCGGGTGGCAGTACACGCCGTGAAGTTGTTTGCGGCCTGCCAGTAAACCCAAAGCAGAAGAAGAAGAAGTGACGTCAGTGGCTTCATTTGCCTAATCCTCCCCCAGGGATTTCATCCGGTGTGAATGCGATCTGAACTTAGTTCATGAGAACTAAAGAGTTTTCATGAACTAAGTTCTGATGAACCTTTGTGGGAAAAGTACTGCGGTGTGAATGCGTCTCTTGGTTACACTTTTCTATACCACACATCTCCACCTGTGACCTGCTATCACCATACATACAAAAAATGTCACGTATCATTATTTATCTTATTTGAAAGAGCACATACGATACCGTTCTGTATTTGCCTGGGTACGTTTTGCTTCCTTATTTATAACGGGAAATGACTATTATTTGAAAACTGAACACCCTGTTGCCACTCATTTGCCCTGTGAGTGACCACAAAGCTCACCCTGCTCTCTTCTTCTTTTTCAGCTTCCCTCGAGTCGTTTCCGCTTCTTGTCTTGGCATCGCCTGGAGCAGTGTGATGTAACGGGCGACCAGCTGACCTGCCCCAGGGTCAGAGAAGGTCTGGGTCACTCTGAGAAAACCCCTACCTTTGCACTTTGATCGTAGAGAATATCCACTAGAAGTTTGCTCTTTTTGCTGCAGTCACTTTGGATTCAAAGAGACAGAATAATAATGTAATAAAATAACAATAAGAGATTACAGTTTTCTAACTCACGCAGTTCTGCAATATGGTTTCTAAGTTTGAGAGAATGAACTTGTACAATTATATTTAGTTTGTGCAAGTGTAAAAAAAAACAGGAACTATTCAGCCATTCATTGGAAGCCACAGACCTTTAAACTACATTCAGAATAAACATGTAAACATTGTTGACATTACTTGTTTAATTGACTACTGTGTCATCATTAAAGGGCCATCAGATGAGGAGCTGTTCCAAAGAGAGGGGGATGACCTCTGTTTGGAGAGAGGGGGGAGAAGGAGGAGGGAGGAGGAAGGACAACGATGGGAGGATAGACTGCAAGAGAACTGGGAGAACTGTCTGGTAAGTCAGGAAGCTGTGTGTGTGTGTGTGTGTGTGCGTGCGTGCGTGCGTGCGTGCGTGCGTGCGTGCGTGCGTGCGTGCGTGCGTGCCACAAAGATGGATAGGAAGTTATGTTTTACCAAGGGTTAAGACAATCCATGGGAAAAACAAAACGAATGTTATCAAGTTACATTTTAACTATCTAGTAGCCCATTGGCTATCATTCTCCTCTTGGTGCAGGTAACAATGCTTCTTTGTTCAGATGTAGCGAACACATGTCCAGTCCTAGACTTCCTTTTCATTTCGCTGGTCAGTAGTTTAATGGCCGATTAGCAACTTGAGATCCAATGTTGGATATGTGATGAGAGACAACGTCTACAACCGGATTGTTTTACAAGAAGACCGTTTACTAGATGAGCAGAAACAGATACCAGGAAGCATCTGATACCAAATATCATATGTTTGCGGAACCTGTTGAAAGACATTACAATCTGTTAATCAGGAATATAGAATGAGTGAAAATGTGGCGTTATATACTATTGGAGGTAAAACGTAATATATAATTAAAATCATGACAGAGGCAGATGAAAACGTTCTCTACCTGTCTCTCCCCTCAGGAGTTAAATCTGTCCTACCAGGGCTTGGGTGACCCGTTCCAAAAAGAGAATTTCCTCCGGATCCTCCGCCGGTTGATCCGTGTGGAGAACCTACAACTGGTTGACAACTCCCTCACCAACCTGAGTTCTGTACGTCTGCCAAGGTAGAAACTACACTACCCAAAGTGCACCAGTTTAGCTCTTCTCAATATAACTGCTGTAATCTGATCGGAAAGCTGTTTATTTTGGACAAGGACACTTACATGTATCTGTAACATTTAGTCTCCATGTCCTTCTGTCTTTGCCACTTTACATAACTAAGTTGTCATTTTTTTATTTGTGCAGTTCCCCATTTCCCTTAAATGTAGTGATTGGAAAACTCTTTCAATATATACACTATGGCTGACTTTCAGATTAATAATTTAATATTTCTTCATGTGGTGTTTCTGATATTTTGCCAATTAAGTAAGGCAAGGCAAGTTTATTTATATAGAACTTTTCTACACAAGGCAATTCAAAGTGTTTTACACAAATGAAAGACATTAAAGGTAGGTAGGTAAGACTTCCTGTCTTTTAGGACTTTTAGGACAGTTAAAGGTGGGGTATGTAATTTTGGAGAAACCAGCTCGAGTGCGCTAGAATTTGAAAATACACAGCCAGAAAAAATGTGCCCCTTCCTTCAAACTTCCTTAGAGAGCCCCTCCTCCAACACACATGAACGCGCACATGACCAATGATGCACGAGATAAGTTTGTGAACGAGAGGGAAGTGAATTACCTACCCCATCTTTTAAGAGCATAAAACACATTAGAAACATTAAAAAGCAAAGATAATAAAACATTAATAGTTACAGTGCAGTTTAAGATATGAATAGTTCAATTAAAAGCAGCGGCTAAAAGAAAAGTCTTCAGTCTGGAGAGTGAGAGTTGCAGCGGACCTGCAGGTTTCTGAGAGTTGTTCCAAATATTTGGCAATATCCCGAACCACATTCTCCCATTCCTCTACCTAGTGTTCCCGTGAAATGATAGTTATTTTGACACTTTTCTAACGTTTTTATATTCCTTTCATCCTTCTCCTTCATCCATTTAGCAGACAACACATTTCCCTGTTTTACTGTTACCCGAACCCACCTTTGACCTTTAAACCACTTTTACCTGCCTGTCTGTTCATAAAGCAATGTAATACCATAACCGCATTGTGCTTCCTCCTTGCAGGTGCAGAATGCTCAACCTGCAGCGTAACCACCTGCTGTGTCTGCGTCAGCTGCCAAAGCTCCCCGCCGTGGAGCACCTCTCTCTGTCTGAGAACGCCATCAGCTCCCTGGGGGGTCTGGGGGCTCTGGGGGTCAGCCCGCTGCGCTCCCTCAACCTGAGCCGCAACCCCGTGACCTTCACTCAGGACTACCGTGCACGGTGAGCGGACAAATATGAAGAAGGTGGATCAAAACGAGGGGGCAGGGGCAGTAAAGTTAGAGATGGTGTAAAAGGTTGTTAAAGAGAAGGCTTTGTCTTCAAAGACCTTCGAAGAGATTCATCGATGCAATCCGGATAGCAAGCGATACAAATATGTGGTTACGAGGAAACATTGGGAGAGGTTTCTTGGAAATGATGGCCTTTTATCTGGTGTTATAGCAGAGAGTAAGAAGATTTTAATTTCTTAGACAATAGCTGATTGTAGCTGAAAAATGTTGTAATTTAAAGGGGCTGTGATGGTCATATTTGGTTTCATGTTGACTGTGACATGTCTCCATGCTTTAATGTTCAAAAATCTCTTTATTTTTCTCACACTGCCTGTGCTGCAGCACCTCTTTTCACCCTCCGTCTGAAACCAGAGCCTAGTCTGCTCCGATTGGTTAGCTGGCGAGCTCTGTTGTGATTTGTCAACCACTTAGAGATGTCCCGCCCCTTAGCCTATCACGTGTTGTAACTCTAGCCAATAGAAGCGGGAGTTTTAAATAGTGATGTCACCATGGTCCGGATCTTCATTCTGCTTCTTGTCTCTTTGCAGTGTTTTCCTCTGTTTGCCAAAGCTTGAGATCCTCGATGGGATCCCAAAGCTGCCAGAAGACTCTCTGCCCACCAGACTACAGTTCCCAGAAACCACCAGGATGTGCAACATTTTATGACCCTGGCAGCAATGAACAGGCTTCAGAAGAACTCTTCAACACACACATTGTGTCTCTACAGTTGCCATGCAAAACCCTTTTATATGCAGTACCAATGATACATAGTATTATTTATCTTTGGTCATGATATTTGTAAACATCCTATCCACATATTTTGATAATAAAAACAACATGTCATGAAGTCTTGCAGCTGTTTCGCTCTATTTCTGCTCTGTTTTTAACTGAATGTGGTGCAGCAGAACAAAGATTGAATGGTTGTGACGAACTTTGGCTCTGATGGAGGGGAAGTGGAGGAAGGATGATCAGATCGCTGCGTGACTCATCTCCACTCATTCTCATCTCTCAGGACTTTGCTGAGCCAACACTCGTTCTGCTGCAGACTGCACCAAACACATCGAGAGCTTTCTTTATTTTTCTTCGAGATTGTCTTGTACACTATCGTATGGATTCTAAGATATTTTCCTTGTTGTCAACAACATAATGCCTTCATTGCAAAAAACTAAATACAGAGGTGTGCTTGTTATTTTCCTGTCAATTCTTTACATGACACGGAATAAGACAAAAAATGATAGAAAAATCACGTTAAAATAATAATTAAATCAAAAATGAAATAATCATAATTAATATTAATAATTCAAATGATAATATATATACTTACACATGAATAAATTACGAAAAATCATATGAAAAATAATATAAATTAATAAATAGCAAAAAATACAGAAGAAAATAAATAAAATAAAAATAATGTGAGAGATGAAAAAGTAACTCAAATAAGATTAGCGATTTCATGTAGATTAAAGTGTACCTGAGGAACCCAAAGTAATTATTATTCCTCCATGGATACCTTAGATTTTAATTGGTGTCTTCAGTGTAAATCCGTAAAACATGAAAAGAAAAACCGGTCATCCACTTTAGAGCCTTATCAAACATTTAGTGTCCAGACCCCCCCGAGGATAATGGCCTCTGAGTGACTGGGCAATCACCCAGCCGGTCACACACACAAAACATCCCGATTAATCCTCGGCTGCTTGCAGAGCACTCACACTGGCAGGACTTACAGTAAATCCCCCTCTGAAAAGTGCTTTGGATTAAAGAAAAAATCCATACTTTCATACATAACTATTGTCGCTACACCTGATTTACTTTGCAGCAGTCCATGAACTGGAGCACTAGGTTTCTTTTCCCTTGCAGTGATGCAGAGAAATGTAAGCAGCCGGTATCAGAGACAGTTTCACGCCTCATTGGGACTCATTTAAGTGTGTGTGTGTGTGTGTGTGTGTGTGTGTGTGTGTGTGTGTGTGTGTGTGTGTGTGTGTGTGTGTGTGTGTGTGTGTGTGTGTGTGTGTGTGTGTGTGTGTGTGTACGTGCGTGCGTGCGTGCGTGCGTGCGTGTGTGTGTGTGTGCGTGTGCGTGTGTGCGTGCGTGTGTGTGTGTGCCTGGAGATAGAGGGAAGTCTGCAGCTGAGGAATGAGAGATCATTTCTGCTGCGGAGAGACAATATAATGAGCTCACAACACACAGGACAGGATTTTTTTTTTTAATGAAGGAGTCACAATGTTTTGATTATCTTTAGGGCCAATTTCTAACAGTAATGTAATAAATACTCAGATATTTTACCTTAACGAGGCCCTATTATGCTTTCAGTTTTTTCCCTTTCCTGTAATGTGTAATATAGGTGTTTGTGCATGTCAATGGTCTGCAAAGGATAAAATCCCAAAGTTCCACTCCAAAACATTGTACGTGATAAGGGACAGGACATCTCTTAGCGGTTGACCAATCACAACAGAGCCGACCAGCTAACCAATCAGAGCAGACTGGGCTCTGGTTTCAGACAGAGGGTGAAAAGAGGTGCTGCAGCACAGGCAGTATGAGAAAAGTAAAGACCTTTCTGAACATTAAAGCATGGAGACATGTCACAGTGGAGAAACAACATACAAATTGAAGTACAAGTACCTTAAATGTTCAATGTACTTTCCCCCACTGTCTCCACCACTGTGCCAGATAAATGAGAGAGAGTTGATCTTCCCAAAAATGATGGGTGAAAAATAAAAAAGCACTTCCTTAGCTCAGAGCTTTCCAGTAAATCCTGCGCTGGTGTTAAACAGGATATTTTAAAATATATTTTAAAATGTGTGGCAGTCGTGTGGGCATGCGTCTCAATATAGACTCTGGGCTTAACATGATTCATGCCTGGTAATTTACCCATGAAATGATGACTAAAAAGTGAGGAGCAGTTATCATCTCGCTGGCATTGCTTTTCACTTTTCAAAATGTGTGTGTGTGTGTGTGGGGTGAGGGTGTGTGTGGGGTGAGGGTGTGTGTGTGTGTGTGTGTGTGTGTGTGTGTGTGTGTGTGTGTGTGTGTGTGTGTGTGTGTGTGTGTGTGTGTGTGTGTGTGTGTGTGTGTGTGTGTGTGTGTGTGTGTGTGTGTGTGTGTGTGTGTGTGTGTGTGTGTGTGTGTGTGTGTGTGTGTGTGGGTGTGGCCTAGCATTACTATCGTATGGGGACCTACATCTGTTTACACTGTCATGTGTCTGGCTTCCCTTATGGGGACAAAATGGAGGTCCCCATAATAATTGGGAATCATTCATTTTAGGGTGAAGACTTGGTTAAGGTTAGGATAAGTCTCCAGGAAATGCATGTAAGTCAATGCAATGTCCCCTGAAGCAATGTATACATGGTACGTGTGTGTGTGTGTGTGTGTGTGTGTGTGTGTGTGTGTGTGTGTGTGTGTGTGTGTGTGTGTGTGTGTGTGTGTGTGTGTGTGTGTGTGTGTGTGTGTGTGTGTGTGTCTCTGCGGCCTTCAGTAATGACTTGAGACACCTGTTACTCCTGCAGCATTCCACATCCCTCTCGAGACATCAACAACAGCAGAGGGATGATGACAGGGGCAAAGAAGCAAAGAAAGAGAAAGGGGTAAATGGAGAAAGGAGAGAGGGGTGTTGACAGGACGTGAGTGTCAGGAACAGAGTCTGAGAGGAGGAGGGATGATTTCATTGAGACTGTGTGCCGGGGACAAATGTTGTTCATTAGAGGTAATTGTCTCTCCCAGCCGACCCACTATCATTTGATTTTTATTTCATCCTGATTTGTCGGTTCATTTCCCCTGTGAGCGAGTTCACACACAATCTGCTCACCTTGCAGTTCCCAACACTGAAGCACGGGAAAAGGAAGACAGTAAACCTACTTGTCAATAAACCTGACTGATTCAGATCACACAACAAAATCTCAATGACTTTTAAAATCATTTGACCTCTTTATTTCACACATTCAGGTGGCAGACATGGTTCAACACAATGAAATCACACTTTTTTGTATCAAATATAACTGGTTTAAAAATGTTCAGCATTTGTTTCCTTATACATTGTACAGCAGACTAAAAGAGTTGGCAGTAAATCAATTGCTTATCTCTCATCTCTCCTATCCTGTTGAAATGATTTTCCTATAGTGAAATGACTAAAAGATCTAGTTGAGGTTTCCAAGAATAAAAGGCACATGTCAGTGTGACTCTTTCAGCACATAAGAAATGTATTTTTGGCTGGCGTTTTGCAGAAATATCCAGTGAAAAAAACTCCTGTTATCTCGCTTCGTTGGTATCGTTGGTAAAAGCCATTCTACGGTGGCCGACAGGTGCAAACGCGCTACAACCGCCCAAAAAACGTACATTAGGGGAAACGCGATGCAGCTTCAGAAAAGATGCAAATAAAAAAAGGCAAATGTGTCAAACATGTGAAAACCAGGCGGAAAACTCTGGGGAACAGCCGGGACGCCAATACGGAAGTGCAACACACTGCAGTTCATACATGGGCCGCTAGGGACTGACTGCAGAAAGGAGCAATTTCCATAGATCCCCATGTTAAAATGCCCAACTTTACAGCAGAAAAAAACACGTTTCTACCCATGGATGCAATAAATATTATTATCGATATAGTTAGATTCCACCTTCATGATTATGAATCTGTGAGTGAATTGTTTTCTAACACGACCCTTTTATTTATATTAGCTCTTAAAGTTTTTGCATACATTAGTGCAGGGGTTCTCAAAGTTTTGATGAGTGAGGGCCAATTTAGGTACCCAATATTGGATTGAGGGCCGCCCAAGAAAAAACGGAACACAAAATTCCAAAACAAATCTTTTCTTTATTGCACACACACACACACACACACACACACACACACACACACACACACACACACACACACACACACACACACACACACACACACACACACACACACACACACACACACACACACACACACACACAGAGAGTATTGCGCTGGAGTTAGTGATATGCTGTGGATTTCCTATCTTATCAGCAGGGCCCTGTTTCAGAACCAATTCCAGCTACTCAAGCACCACAGGATAGTCTCTGCAAGACAAATACAGAGAGACAGAGAGGGGGGAGGGAGAGAAAGAGACTTTTAAAATAGAAGCTTACCAAAGACCACAATAACACAGTATTCATCATCATCATTGTTATTATTATTGTTGTTGTATTTGTAACACAAATCGGCTATTATTGCCTGTCATCAACATACCTTTTCCTACTTTGAATGGGATTTATGGTGCTGTCGTCTGTTGGCTACTATTCCTTTGATGTCCGGTTCCATCTCCGTTGTTGCTATACGAAGGACAGCATGTAGATGGGCATCCGTCAGCCTGGATCTCAGCTGGGATTTGTTGATGGCCATGGTGGAGAAGGTTTTCTCACAAATGTATGTGCTTCCGAACAGAGAGGCCATTCTGATGGCATGTTGGCGAAGTGCAGGGTACGTAGATGGGGAAAGTCCTTTGTAGAACTCGATGAGATTCTTGTCTCGATATGCTGCTCTGGCCTCAGAGCTCTCCTGCAGGTCGATGAGCTCGAACTGCATTTCTGCAGGCTCTTCTTCGGGTGCACATGTGAAGGGATCTTGGAATAGGTTGAATGACTTCTCGTGGTCACTGAAGTCCGAGAAGCGGTGGTGGAATTCCTCTTGGAGTTTTTCCATGAGGTTGTGGTTCTTGTCTGAACACAGGTGATGTAAAACGTCACATTCACCTGCGAGCACCTTGCAGGTGGGGAAATGGGTTAGATCCCCCTCTCTGAGCTGTCCCTGCACTAGTTGAAATTTTCGCTGGAAAGCTTTGACGCTTTCAAACAATGTGGAAATGAGCTTCCCATGGCCCTGCAGCTTCACATTGAGATCGCTGAGAAAAGTGTTCAGGTCAACAAGGAATGCTAGGTCACAAAGCCATTCAGTGTCACTTAACTGTGGCAGATCTTGTCCTTTTGATTGCATGAACTCAGCGATTTCTTTCCTCAAATTAAAAAAACGCTTCAGTGTGGCACCTCTGCTCAGCCACCTGACAGCAGTGAAGTATATGACGTCACCAAATTCAGCCTCTGATTGCACCAAAAAAGTTTTGAATTGACGGTGATTCAGACCTCTGGACTTTATGAAATTCACTGTCTTGACAACAATGTCCATGACATGTTTCATTTCAAGCGTATGAGCAGCAAGGGCTTCTTGGTGAATTATGCAGTGATATTTGATTAGGTTCTCACCTCCGTTATTGGCCACTTTGTCGCTGAGCAAAGAGACAGCGCCCGCCTTTCTCCCGACCATGGCTGGCGCTCCATCTGTTGTGACACCGAACATGGATGTCAGCTCCACATTGTATGCATCGAGACTACGACACACAGCATCACAAATGTCGATTCCCCTTGTTCTGTCTTTGATACTCTCCATGCTTAGCAGTTCCTCGCCTATTTCAAAGTCCTCCGTGACCGTTCGAATGAAAATCAGCAGTTGTGCAGTATCAGAAATGTCTGTACTCTCATCCAGTGCTATAGAAAAGGACCCCTTGCCTAGGCCTTCCACACGTAGTCCCAATTGCTCTTTGAGATCATTGGCCAGATCTTCGATTTGTCGTGTCACTGTGTCATTCGATAAACTTATGTCACGGAACTTTGACTTTTGTTCAGGGCATACAATGTCAGCCACTTTCAAAATGCAGTCTCGCACGAATTCTCCATCACTGAACGGCTTGCTCCGCCTGGCAATTTCGTGAGCTACCACATAGCTAGCCTGTGTTACAGCTTCACCGGATTTTGCAAGATTTGTGAAAACTGACTGCTGGGCAGTTAAACCTCTTTGAAGTTGTTCAAGTTTAGTTCTGCGCTCCTTGCCCATGAACTTGTCATACATTTTATGATTGGTATCATAATGGCGTTTTATGTTATACTCCTTGAGCATTGCATTCACCTGCTTGCAGATGAGGCATATCACTTTATCCGACCCCTGAGGTAAAACGAAGTAAGCATTGCTCCATTTCTCCTGGAACTTCCTTTTCTCCTCACTGACAAAACGTTTTTTACGCGACGGCCCTGGCTCCTCCATCTCGCTTACACAACGAAAACTTCCAACAAATTTTGTTTCCGATGTTCACGTGAACACTTTGCCGCCTTTGGGACGTGCATCCAATCAGGGAGTGAGTTTGGGGATGCTCGCGCTGGGGGTATTCAGTGGAAATAACAGTGTGCCTGAGTGTGGACGTTGGGAGAGACAGCTTGTTGTTTTATTATTGTATAACCGGACTTTTGTGTGCGTTCATATACTTAACCACACACGCAAACACACACACTCTTTCTCTGCCGTTACATAGCAGACACTACTTTATCTGTCAAGTTGTCTCCGATGCCACCACAACTTCCTGTCAAACACGTTATCTCGCCTTCAAAATAAAAGCATGCAAACGGAACTGGAAGTTAACCTAAATTAAATCCAAAATACACATAAAACTACAACGAAGGCAACAAAAACAATGCAACATCTCCTTCAGTCTCAGAGGACACAAAGTTGGGTTATCTACAGACAGTGACTAGCTAAAATCGCTAGCTAACTCCCGTTTCTGATAACTTACAACAGATTTTCCGCTTAACTGCAACTCGCGAGATTTGCGAGATTTGCGAGATTCAGGTTACCAAATAAGGAGTGAGAGTGACGCGTAGAGGAACCGGAAGCTGCGCTAGCCTCCGGTGGCTACCATAATGCTATCATTTAGTTTCTCAGATTTTTGCACAAAAATGGATTGATGGACCATCAATAAATAAGCCATGCCTGCTTCATGTATGGAAGAGGACCAGCGCCTCAAGAAAGCAATCATATCATCAGGTGTGGTCTCTAACATTTATAAATTATTATCTAGGGCTGCCCCGAATACCTATTCTCCTGTCCAACTGTCCTGGGAGCATACCTTGAATATCTCTCTGTCTGCTTTGCAATGGAACTCCATTTGGCAGTCAGCTATGTTCTCTTCTAAATGTGTAAGATTCAGGATCATACAGTTCAAAATTCTCAATAGAGCTTACATCACCCCTGTTACAAAATCCAAGACGGACAATAAACACAGAGATTTATGCTGGCATGAATGTGGCAAGCGAGGTACATTGTTGCACCTACTCTGGGAATGCCCAGCGGTAAAAAAAACTTTGGTCAGAAGTAATATCCTTATTGTCTGAATCTTTAAAAGTTAATTTCCCTACATGTCCCATTGCATGTCTACTGGGTCTCAAGCCAGATGGCAATCCTGCAAGGACTACCGATCGGCTCTGGACATTGGCCTGTTTAGCCACAAAAAGACTCATCCTATTAAACTGGAAGGAACGCAAACCAGCCTGCTTTACTAGGGACTCATGGCTGAGGGAGTATCTGGACCTACTGAACATGGAGCGTGCAGCTTCTCTGCTGGGGGATTTTGAGGGGAGACAGGAGGATTGCGGTTCACTGTCCGCAGCTCTCCTATCTAACCCTGTCAATATGGCATCTCCTGTGTAATGTATAATGTATTGTGTATGTAATGTCCTGTGTATGTCACAATCAGCTGTCTTAGGAAGTCATCCTTGCATCCCCCCCCCCTCCCCCATTACGTTTTGTTTAGTTGTTTGTTGTTACATGTTTTGATGTACGGTTTGTTATCTGGAGCAATGTCTGTTAAAAAAAAAAAAAAAAAAAAAAAAAAAATTTGTTACTGTAGGCCTAATTGGGGTTTAACAGGTTAACTATCGCGGGCCGCCAGAAACATTTCCGAGGGCCGCCATTGGCCCGCGGGCCGCACTTTGAGAACCCCTGCATTAGTGCGTGGTCACTTTGATGGACATGTACATGCCTCACTGTCATATAACAGCAACTTGTCCACTCTACTAGGCTACAACCATAGAGGCTACAACGTTAGTTAGTCATAGTACTGTGCTTGACCCTTTAGCTTTAGCCGTGTTCGTGGTGATTGTGCCTTTTAGGGAATATTGTTACAAATACCAGACAATTCAAATGTTGTGCTGTGCGCTTGAATGTACTAACAGAACTTCCAAGAAGTCTAAAATGATAATATTATGTTAATCCCGTTCGCAGGTGTTTGTGCGCTTGGTAGCTTAGCTTGTTACTTATTAGCCAGCTAAGGACGTAACCCTTTATACATACATATACATTTTAGTTTATGATTCAGCCTTCGGTAAGACTTTTATAGTCTATGGTTATGACGCCCATAATGCTAAACGGGAGCAAATGTTAATTGGGGACCCAATTATCCCAGTGGTGGCCGCCGGAGCTAACGGAGCCGCAGGGGGCTAGCTCCAGCCGGCGTCCCGGAGCTAGCCCACTGCGGCTCCATGTGGTCCGGGCGATGGAGTCCGTCGTTATAACTGGAGATCAAGGAATGCAGCGAAACGCAGACTTGGTTCGCCTGCTGTAGTATTAGCTAAATAAATTATGTTGAACAAGGCTTATTAAGCTGAACATCGCCACAATTGTTCTGCTATGTATCGGTACTTCTTTTCTTAACGTGTGAATGACAAGCATTAAGAATAACAAAATATAGCTAATTCTCTTGCAGATTGTCTCATTTGATTATGAATGTAACGTTTATATAGGGGAACTGGACTGTTAGCAGTAACTTGGTATGCATTTATTTCATGTTAGCTTAGCTTCTTAGCCTGAGCTAGCTCTGTTTACTTCCAGTTCGGAGGCAGCAGGTCCCGCCTCGGCTCCGCCTCTTTGCCCTTATTTGGAGAAGGCGGGATTAGACTCTGATGTCGCTGTAGAGCCGTTAGTGGCCGACTCCGCCTACTAAGGGCTTCTCGGCAACTCTGCAGAATCCTATGGGTGACGTCACGGACACTACGTCCATTTATATATACAGTCTATGGTGAAAACACATTGGGGCGGAGTGGCGCAGTGGGCTGTGCGTTTGATCATCAGATCAAGGGGACGTTGGGGAACTCCAGTTCGAAACCCGCCACTGCGTCAAGCCGTTGTGTCCTTGGGCAAGACATTTCAATCGAATTTGCTCCCGTGGGTATTGTCCAAAGTACATGTATGATATTAATGTGTACTTGTAAAGTGCCTCGATGACTTATAGGTGTGAAGATGGGCGGTGTGGCGCAGTGGTCTGTGCATTGATCAAGGGGGGCGAAACCCGCTGCCGCTGCGTCTGTAAAGCCGTTGTGTCCTTGGGCAAGACACTTCACTTGCTCCTGTGGGTATTGTCCACAGTACATGACCATTACATGTATGTCTGATATGTATGTATAATGTGTATCTGTAAAGTGCTTTGGGTCATGGAAAAAGCGCTATAATAAATATAAGCAATTATTATGTCCAGCTTTTAGAAAAAGCGCTGCATGAACAAAACAATGTAGGAAGCTCAATGGAAATTGTGACACTAAAAAGTGACGCACACAGCTGGGATTGGAGAGCTTGTTGACATTTAGGGATTATAAAGTTGCCCAATTAGAAACAGACAACTCTGTTGGCAGAGTTGTCTGTTTCTTAATTGTAAGTATGTTTTCAGTATATTTGAAATGACTAGGTTAGCTACGTTAGCTAGCTAGCTTACAGCAGTTCTGCAATAATATCAGAAGGAATCATACGATCACATTGTTCAAATAAAACATCAATAAAACTTTAGGTAACTTTCCAACAACAGTGACAGTTGGCCAACTTGACAATCCCTGAACTTCACCAAGCGCTCCGGTCCGAGCTGTGTGCATCACTTTTTAGTGTCCCCTTGGTTCCGTTGTGTTTTGAGCTTCTTGCAGCGCTTTTAGTAAACACTGCACATGCGTCGTCAAGTCGGTGAAGATGTTTCGTCACTTGCATGTGTTTTGGCACATTTTGTTTTTTCGCATAGTTTCTGAAACTTCAGCGCATTTCTCCTCATGGAAGTGTTTTGGGACGTTCTAGCGTGTTGGCCCTTGTCGGCCACCGTACGTTATGACACAAAGTGTTCAGTCAGGAAAATAAAAAAGAAATGTTGCACCCTTTTTTTCTGATTGTCGGAGTTGTTGCGATCAAAAATAAATAACAGCGATTGGAATGTGAGTTGTAAATACAAATGTGAGATCTACAAAGATTGTTTCCATAAAAACATACCTAAAAAAAAATGCAGGTAACATAATTTATCTTTTTTTTCTTTACAAATATTCAAAGACAGGACATGACGGAAATACATTCTCTGCCTCGAAAACCAAGCAGGCGATCAGGCGTAGACAGAAAAGCAAATGAATAAAAAAAAAATATAAAGTATACATCCCAGTTCTGCTCCACAAAGCCTGTCCATTTCCACAGTGTTAGCTGCTCAGTTCCACCCCCAGTGTTTGGAGTAACATCCCATCTTCCAGGTGCAACAGCCACATTTTCCTTATTGGAATTCCGAACGGATGGCTGTGTTTGCATTCCTTTGGGAAACGAGAGAAAGAAAGACCCGGAAAAAAGGCACTGCAACTGGTTTAAAGTCTGCGTCACATCTCTGCCCTCCGATTGGTTCCCTTGTCTCGACCGTCCTCCTCTTCCTCTTCGTAGTTCTCTTCCTCGTTATGTTCCGCTTCTTTCCTGTGACCGCCATCCTGCCTCGGTCCCTCCTGATGTTTTACTTCATCCTGAAAGAAATTACAAATCAAAATTATTTATACAAAAGGCAACACAATGTGCTTTACAATCCAAAAACATACACAGAGAAAAACAATGTAAATTAAAACAACTATACTAATACCTGAATACCCCTCTTCGAACACTTAAGAAAACAACTGGACTGAATAAGAATAAACTATATTTATTAAAAGTAACACAAATGTTTGAATAAATAGGAATACAATTAAAATACATTAAAAATAAGGTGGGGTAGGTAATTTATGAGAAACCAGCTCGAGTGCGCTAGAATTTGAAAATACACAACCGGAAAAAATCTGCCTCTTCCTTACAGAGCCCCTCCTCCAGCACACACGAACGCGCACATGACCAATGAGGGCACGAGATAAGTTTGTGCACAGATGGAAGGCTGACAGGCAGATAGGCCATCCAGTTACTTTAGCCGGGCCGGCTCAGATGATTGGTCGTGCTTTTTACAGTACTACGGCTTCCACAGCTTACATTTTTTTAATGGATTTGTTGTCAAAGCACTTCAGATATTCATTGCTATCGGGATGTTAAGAGCATTCCATGGAATATAACAAAAAGTGTATCTCGAGCCGGTTTAAATAAGATTAAAATATAAATAAAACAAGAATAAAATAATACAATTTGAATAAAATAATAATGAAACATAGAATAATATAATTAATTAAGAATAAATACAATTCCATTAATATCCAAATTAAAAAGTTGGGAGTTGAGTTTAATTTAATTTAATGTAATAACTGGTCTTAAAAAATGTTTTACTTCCATTCACTGAGCCTCCCTTCAAATCGTTTTTCCTGTCAAAGCCTCCGGTCCAGAGGATTGTAACTCACTAGACTTTAACTCTGCTGTATACAAAGTGGAGCAGTGTATTGTGCGGAGGCTGAACTGAAACACCTCTGCCTGCAGCGGCGGATGAATGAAGCTGAATGAAGAGAGAGCTCCACTGAGCTCAGATTACACAGAAACACTAGTGCGTTCACCCTGTGGCTGAGAGGTGGAGGATCGACGTGAAGTACAGACCCTAGAGATTGTTCCTATTTTTTAAGAGTTAATAATTTCTTCAAAAAAGGACAGTGCACATTAAAACATTATTATAACAATTAAATATGAAAGAAATATCGAGAGCAGCCTAGAGAACCATATCCATTTAACAACGTGTGTGTTCTCATTCGGACATATTTCTTCCTCTTCCTACAAGTTGAAAATGAAGGTGGTGACCCGACACCCTACACCTGATCTCCTTCATTTACCAACGGCAAGGCTCAAGTTACACACACACACACACACACACACACACACACACACACACACACACACACACACACACACACACACACACACACACACACACACACACACACACACACACACACACACACACACACACACACACACACACACACACACACACACACACAGTGAAAGTAAATGACTTTCTGTGACTCAGAAAAACCCTAACTAATTAAATTGATATGTTTTTAGCCGTATGTAGTGGTATAAAAGATTCTCAACTTCTACATACAATAGTCATTCATCCACTATAATACATATGCACCACTCGGACATGTTAACAGAAAATGTTCAATAATCTTTGAGCCATTCCCGGTTCAGGTTAAAAAGATTAAACGCAGTGCATTGAGGAAAAAGAAAGAAGAAGAAGAGCCCACCTGTTCTAAGTTGTCCTCATTATACGGTTCCTCTCCTTCCTCCTCCACCTCCTCCTCCTCCTCTCTCTTCTGACCTACAGCTATGTCCTCCTGAACCTTCAGCACACCGACAACGAGAGAAGAAAATGATTAAAGTCCATTTAACAATGCGTGTTCCTCTAGGCCCTTTTTGCTCCCTTATGTATTTTATATAATTGTACTTTGTTCAAAAGAGATAATCAGATAACACAAGGGAAATCCTTATACATTATTTGTCTTCCACCCCTGCCCTCTCTAACATCTCAGTTAATGAGCCATTGGATCATTTTAATTCAGAAATGTCAAAAAAAATTGGGGGCAATTGTGTATTCCAAGGAAATATCATGGAGAAAGGCCTTGACCGTGAGAACAGAAAAACAAACAAGGACATTTTCACCTCGCTGGCATCCCTAAACTTTACTCAATTTGTAAAAATGAGCATGAGAGATACACACCTCGTCCTCTACTTCCTCCTGGTACTGGTCGTCCAGCGTGTCTTCCTGTTGATCTGGGTTTCCAGCGATCTGAACACACACAAATTCACACACAATTTAAAACACGACATAAAGATCTTATATTGTCTAGATCCTGTGGTGACTAGGGTTGCAAAAGGGCGGAAAGTCTCTGAAAAGTTTCCATGGGAAGTTGAGCTGGGGAATTTTGGAAATATTCGATGCAAAATTATACAAAAGAAAACATGACATTTCAACAGATTTTTCTATTTTATTTTTTAAAGTAGAACAGAACAAGTTTTAATTATTTTATTGAACATTTATTTGTTTCATTGAAGAACGAAAACAGGAATGTTGAGTTAAATATTACTCATCTGTGCATGTGATTGAGGAATGCACAGTGCCTGTAGGGGGTGTGGTCTCAATAGCCATGCAGTAAGCAGTGTGCTATGGCATGGATATTCAAGTGTACTTGAATGGCATCTGTTTGTTTTAGTCAAGATTATGCTAAAATATACTTTCCCCAACTATATTTAAGTTCCCTATGAAGAGCCAACCTTCAATTTTGAAAATTCCCTTTAATTCCCATGGAAAGTTTCCATCTTTGAACATTCCCAGAATTTTGCAACCCTTGTGGTGACTTCCTCTGAAGTTCCTAAACTCTCACTGTCTCCCTCCCAAACTCTAACCTTAACCAATATCAGAACTCGACCGGTAAACCTGTGTATTTGATTCAAGTTTTAGCGTTTCAAAGGTTTTTTATTATCATATGCACAGTAGCTACAGAATAGTCCCAGTCTCCGAAAGTGCAACACACAATATACTTCAGATATAAAAACATACACTTAAGATTGGAGAAAAAAGATCATAAGTAGTGTCTGAAAAATGCAAGTAGATCTGTTATAGTTTCTGTTAGAGCAGTGCTTCTCAAAGTGTGGTCCGCGGACCACTGGTGGTCCGTGAGCGCCTCCTAGTGGTCCGTGAGTATATTGGTAACATTTCACATTTGAAGTAAATAAATAAATGTAAGTTTTCCGCACTCTCGCAGGAATATCTCCGCAATGGAGCGAGTTTACGTTTCACTTTCAATTGCATGATATAGCCCAGCGCAACACCTTCATCACACATGTTGCCACTTGTTTTTACAATGTTCAGGCGATTTCTAATCTGTTCTAGAAAAACGATGTGTTTTTTGATATTTGTGGAGTTAAGTGGTCCTTGGTATGAACAAGTTTGAGAAACACTGTGTTAGAGCCGTTTTCATTGAGTTATTATTGTCTGATAGTTAGGCTTGATAATAATATAAATTAGACTAAACCCACCATCTAAAGGTATTTTTGTGAGTCATACTATGGTTTAAAATGTATTAATTTAAGGCTCACTTATTATTTGTCACGTGCATGGCTATATGCCTATATATGGTAGGTTGATAGGACACAGTTGATGTTGATGAGACGGGGAAACGGAAAAGTCTTTTGACCGTGTTATTTTTGTTCCTTTGGAAAATGATAAACTTTTAGTTACTATGAAGCGAAGGAATGTGTCCTCCTGTATATGCCGTGTGGATCAATGAATAAAGCTCATCTGATTCAACTACGATCTCTGCTGAATTGTTTGGAAACAAAGAGAGGCGTGTCAAACCCACAACCCCGATAGAGGTGGCTATTAAATTGTAGACAAGGATTAAAACGCCACCACAGTTTCTGTGTATTTGACCGTTTGGTCCCTAACTCACCACCAGCTCCTCCTCCACAGCAGGTGGTCCGGGGCCCGGTCGTGTGTCAGGCTTGTGATTGGCTGGCGCCTCCTCCTCCTCTTCCTCCTCATCCACCACCACCTCCTCCTCCTCTCCTGCGACCTTGTGCTGCTGCGGCTCCGGATTTTCGTCGGCCTCCTCGAACTCGTCCTCTCCCTGATTGTTGGGGTCGTCCTCGGGGGGCAGATCACCAGCAGCACCCTGCAGCAAAACGCACATCAATCACATTAACACATTTGACCCAAAGGTGCTCTTGTTAATCCAGCGTGGATGAAACAACTGCAGTTTCTCTGATGCCCAGTTAGATTTGAAGAGGAAAACCTTTACGTCTGAAACCAGGTACGCAATACAAGGATATCCAACGTTTAAAAATAATGACAGGACATTACTTCATCCACAGGTCTGAAGGAATCCTGCACAGTGCAAATGATAAATGCCCCCCACATTGACTACAAGTAAAGAGGAAAGTATTTTGTTATGAGTTGTGCAACAGTATCATGCATCGTGAATCGCATGGTAGTAAAAGAACAAGGAAGCAGAGGAATCAGCAGCAGAGACATGTGTTACACTGACTGGAGACCACTGGACATCAGGAACGGTACGTCCACACAGCAGCTTTAAAAAGATATTTTGTTCTACTTTTGATATTGGTATATATTTACTGTTTTTGTTGGTCTTTTTTTGTATTTGGAATCACAGTAGAGGCACAACATACTAATATGACCCTGAACATGAGTACAATATGTCCTCTTTAATTAGCTGGTATTCAGAAACTTGAACTGATGACTGTTGACAGATGAGTGGAAGATGGATGAGGGGAGGATATTAGGGGAGAATGGATGTGTGGACGGATGGCTGAATGGACGTATGACATGTGATACACTGCTGTGAATGTTAACAGCGGAGGGGTAGAAAGGACAGATGATGAAGAGGAAACGTGTGTTGAGAGATGACGAAGAGCGGGATGGAAAGACAGTCACCTGATGTGGAGGCACGTCGTGATCCACTTCCTGATTCTCCTCCTCCTCCTCCTCATGTAACATCGCAGTGTCTGTAAAACACACACACACACACACACACACACACACACACACACACACACACACACACACACACACACACACACACACACACACACACACACACACACACACACACACACATACACACGCACACACATATATATATATCACACACATATCACACTAAACCAGCTGCTTCTGAGAACTGTCCTGATTAGAGATAAATCATTAAATGGACTAATGGATAAGTCAGTTGACAGGAAATTAATCGCCAACTATTTAAAAATATATATATAAAAAATGTACAGTATATAAAACCTTTGATGAAGAAATGGCAGAACATTTTGTTTTTATTTTCTAAAATATTGAGATGTTCAGCTTTCCCTCAACTTAACACCATGCTGGAATGAATAGCTTTGAGTTTTAGAAAACAAAACAACAATTTAATCAGCTTGGACTTTTTTCACTATTTCTTATATTTTATAGACCAAACAACTCATCAACTCATCTTCAATGCAGTTGGCAGATGCAGCCCTCCGGCTTATACAGTGATAAAATATAAATAATGTAAATATTTTATGCTCTATTGCTTTATATTGCACTGACAAACTCAGTATATAAATGTTTTTTTATAATGGTAATCTTCCTCTCTCACCTTCTTCATCATCAGGGTGCTGCACGTCTTCTCCTTGAACGATATCATTGTCCATATTCTCGTACTCGTTCCTCTTCCTACATCAAAACAGAGAGAAGAGATTTTCACGTTTTGTTCTACGACATGAAATACGTCAGTAAATTCCCCACTGGTGAATCTCCGAAGCTTCTAGGTGTCATAAAAAAGTGACTTGATGAACTACTAAATGTCATCAGGCTTAACATTAGCCACATTTAGCTTATCGGCTCTGATGCGCAGCCATGTGACCGTGATGTAGTTCCTTTAGCCTGATGTTCATTTTTTTACTTCTGGTGATTGCATTTACAGTGCTGTTATTATGTGAAGATTATCCTGTCGATTAATGCTGTGCAGCCATGTGGCCGTGATGTAGTTCCTTTACAGGCTTTTTACTTGCATTTGATTGATTTACGCTTCAAAAATCATAAAGTGGTGTAGATACAGTATGTGGAGATTATCCTGAAACGTGTGTTTGCCACAGAGTTTCTATTCTGCAATATTCCAGAATCCAATGGATCTCATGAAGCTAACTTCCTGAGGTCCATAATCCGTCAGTGCTCAGAATCAGAAACAGCTTTATTACCAGGTAGGTTGACACGTACGGGGAATTTGACTTGATGTCACGGTGCATACATAAAAGTAAAACCAAAAAAAAGACAGATAGAGAACTAGAAAAATATTTAAAATAATAAAAAATAATAAAAGAATATAACATGGAATAGACTCCTGCTCTGCTGTGACCTCTGACCTGTGTTGCTCGTCCCTCAGCAGCTGCTCCCTCCGGTCGGCCTCCCTGTGGTGCAGCTGCTCTCTCTCCTGCTCCTGCTTCAGCCTCTGCTCTCTGTCCTGCAGCACCTTGTCCCTCTGAAGCTGAAGGGCCCCCTGATGCAGCTGGATCTGCCTGCGCTCCTTGGCCCGCTGAGCCTCCAGGCGCTGCTGCTCCTGCTGCTGCTCGTAGGCCGACTTCACGCGCTCCACCTGGGCGTGGGCCTCCTGATGCAGCTCCGCCTGGGGACCCTTTGAGAAGACAGATAAAAAAAGAGCCAACCATTTATGTTTATTGTTAGCATGTCAGTTTATTTAGTTTAAATGTATACTGCAATATTATTTTTGAACACTTGGTGGAAGGGATTAGCAGCACAGGATGTATAAATGGTTTCATAGGTGACGCGGAAAGGGACAGGAAGAACGAGAGCAAACTAATCCAACCAGCTGCTAGATGCTCACAGCTACTACAACTCACTTATCAACCTTGGTTTTGAACAAACTCTTCAAAAAATACCAAATCAACGACCGTAAAAAATCATCTGTTTTATCTGCGTAAACATCACTCTCACCTCTCACCTGTGTAATTATGGCAACCTTGAATACAGGACATTGGACCTCATTACACATAGAGTTGCTGGTCATTTGGGACATATGGTGTACATATAGATTTGTTGTAGTTGATGTCAAACTGACCGGCTGCCGTCCGTCTCGCTGCAGGGCGTTCTCGTCCGGCTGCTCCTCCTCTTCCTCCTGCTGCTCCTCCTGCGGTTGGTCGGGATCCTCATCCAGCTTCTGAGGCTGTCCGGCCTGAGCCATCTCCTCCTCCGCCAGCTCCCTCTTCCTCTCCGCCTCCCCCTCCCTGTCCTCCTCCTTCTCTGACAAGGGGCTGTGAGTTAACTGAGGACAGAGCAACAGGAGGAAGCGTCAGATGTGTGTGTTTATAACCAGAGGTGGGAAGTAGTGGAGTACAAATACTTTGTTACTGTACTTAAGAACATGTTTCTGGTGTCAGTACTTTACTCCACTACTTATTTTTCTGTCGACTTTTTACTTTGACTTCTTACATGTTGAACACAAATACCTGTACTTTCTACTTCTTACGTGTTGAACACAAATACCTGTACTTTCTACTTCTTACATGTTTAACACAAATACCTGTACTTTCTACTTCTTACATTTTCCAAACAGGCTGGTTCCTTTAGTTTGAATGTGTGTTTGGTGGCGTGATCATTATTATTTAGCGTCATTGCGTGCCTATTGATTTGAACACGATCCGTGTATCCATCATTTCCTGGTCTTCTCTAAAGAAGAGGGACCAATGGAAACGTTGTCATGTTGCCGTTGTTCAGCATGGAAACATTCATTAGCTAACAATGACATTATTGTTCTATTAATATAAAGGGAGGTCAGGTACTCTTTAAAACAGCTGCTAGTTATGGGTACTTTTTACTTCAGTACAATTCGAAGCCCATACTTCTTTACTTTTACTTGAGTAAAGAAGTTTAGTCAGTACTTCTACTTTTACCAGAGTATGTGTGTATTTTTGCCATCTCTGTTTATAACTACAGTAGTATGCCTCTTTATAAAAGCACTGCTATATCTAATCTAACACAGTGGTCCTGAAGACTCCCACCCTACCTTGGCCTCAGCGTCCTGGTGCTCCTCCCCCTGTGCGGGCTCCTCTTTGTGGGGCTGCTGCAGCACCGAGTCCTGCTGGGCTGCATGAATGTGGGGTTCAGGGGCCACGGCGGCTGCCTGAGGCTGCGGGGGGGCGGGGTTTACCTCAGGCAGTCTCAGACTTGCCGCTTTGTTCAGGGTCTCCCTCATCTGATGATATTCATTCACCTGCGACTGAAGAGAACAAAACACACAAGTGGGCAGAAAGGGAGAATGCTGTTATGCTGTGGGATTTTTCTATATTAAGAAAAAAAACTTGTGAACTTGGGACCCTTTAAAAGAGAAAAGACACTAATCCAAAAGAGAAGTGTTGGACATTAAATCCAAGCCCAAAAGGCAGATACACATATAGTATCCTATAAATGTGACAATGTTTTGATTTTAATACCTTTTATGATAAGTATAGACAACTCTCACACAAGTACAGACATTACATTTCAAATTGAGTATCCAGTTCAAACCATTAAAGGACATCATGCTGGACACCCTGTGTGTGAGGGTGAGATGATAAACAAAATCTCACTAAATTCCCACCTCCTCTCCTTATCTCGCTCCACCCCGTCCAATATATCTTTCTGCCTGATTCGCTGATGTCTGACAGCCGGGTGTGTGTGCGTGTGTGTGTGTGTGTGTGTGTGTGTGTGTGTGTGTGTGTGTGTGTGTGTGTGTGTGTGTGTGTGTGTGTGTGTGTGTGTGTGTGTGTGTGTGTGTGTGTGTGTGTGTGTGTGTGTGTGTGTGTGTGTGTGTGTGTGTGTGTGTGTGTGTGTGTGTGTGCGTGCGTGCGTGCGTGCGTGCGTGCGTGCGTGTGTGTGTGTGTACCCCATTTGACCAGAATCGCTGACGGAAAGCAGGACAGGCTTCAAAATACATTTTAAATTGCAGCAGACAGCGAGCAGAGAGCAGAGAGTGAGTATATTCAATAAACCATTCGGAGGTTCAGTCTCAGGGAGAATCAGCAGACATCTGATATAATAACCCAACAACATATATGTTTCCTCCCTACCATACAGTCTGCTGCAATGTACATTTGTTCTGTTTTATTGAGAAGGTTAAAGTAAAGGGTGAGGTGATGCTGAGCAGGACATTAATGAGGTTATTATTGACAAACTGTTCTGCAGTGACAGAGACTCGCCTGCTTTTGGACCAGAAGTGTGCATGCTGCTTTTTCTACTAGATATTTTATATACAGTGCATCCGGAAAATATTCACACCCCTTAACTTTTTTCATATTTTGTTATGTTAAAGCCTTATTTCAACATGGATTAAATTCATTTTGTTTCTCAATATTCCACACATAATACCCCATTAATGACAAAGTGAAAACGTCTTTAAAGAATTTTTTTCAAACGTGTTAAAAATAATCAAATGAAATATCACATGCACATAAGTATTCACACCCTTTACTTTGAACATTGAGCTCAAGTGCATCCCGTTTCCACTGATCATCCTTGAAATGTTTTTGTAACTTGATTGGAGTCCACCTGTGGTAAACTAAATTGATTGGACATGACTTGGAAAGGAACACACCTGTCTATATGAGGTCCCACAGTTGACAGTGCACATCAGAGCACAAACCAAGTCACGAGGTCCAAGGAATTGACTGCAGACCTCAGAGACAGAGGCACAGATCTGGGGAAGGTTACAGAAAAATGTCTGCGGTATTGAACGTCCCAACGAGCACAGTGGTCTCCATCATTTGCAAATGGAAGATGTTTGAAACCACCAGGGCTCTTCCTAAAGCTGGCCGCCCAAACCAAACTGAACATCGGGGGAGAAGGGCCTTAGTCAGAGAGGTGACCAAGAACCCGATGGTCGCTCTGACAGAGCTCCAGTGTTCTTCTGTGGAGATGGGAGAACCTTCCAGAAGGACAACCATCTCTGCAGCACTCCACCAATCAGGCCTTTTTGGTAGAGTGGCCATAGGAAGCCACTCCTCAGTAAAAGGCACATGAAAGCCCACATGGAGCACCTAGAGGACTCTCAGACCATGAGAAACCAAATGGTCTGGTTTGATGAAACCAAAATGGATCTCTTTGGCCTGAATGCCAAGCATCATGTCTGGAGGAAACCATCCCTACAGTGAAGCATGGTGGTGGCAGCATCATGCTGTGGGGAGGTTCTTCAGCGGTAGGAACTGGGAGACTAGTCAGGATCAAAGGAAAGATGAAAGCAGCAATGTACAGAGAGAACCTGCTCCAGAGCGCTCTGGACCTCAGACTGGGGCGAAGGTTTCAAAAGGACAACGACCCTAAGCACACAGCCACGATAACAAAGGAGTGGCTTCGGGACAAGTCTGTGAATGTCCTTGAGTGGCCCAGCCAGAGCCCAGACTTGAACCCGATTGAATATCTCTGGAGAGATCTGAAAATGGCTGTGCACCGACGCTCCCCATCCAACCTGATGGAGCTTGAGACGATCTGCAAAGAAGAATGGGAGGAACTGCCCAAAGATAGGTGTGCCAAGCGTGTAGCATCATACTCAAGAAGACTTGAGGCTGCAATTGCTGCCAGAGGTGCTTCAACAACGTATTGAGTAAAGGCTGTGAATACTTATGCACATGTGATATTTGAGTTTTCTTTTTTTTATTCATTTGCAACAATTATTTAAAAACGTTTTCCACTTATGGCACATTATGGGGTATTGTGTCTCGAATGTTGAGAAAACAAATGAATTTAATCAATTTTGAAATATGGCTGTAACATAACAAAATGTGGAAAAGGTGAAGGGGTGAATACTTTCCGGATTCACTGCATTTAACTTTTAGATTACTTGTTTTAAAATGGATAGTATTTTATACTTTTTAAAATTGTATTTGATCTTTTATTCAAGATTATTCTCTTATTTGTTATATTAATATATCCTATTTTATAATTTGTTGCACATTCTCACTTGTTATATTTACATACGTATTTGATTTTATATTTTCCACATTTTATTTTTATTATATAAAAATAGAAATTATTATTATTTCTATATATTTTTTCTTTTTTATTCCCATTATTATTTCTTATGTTTTCTATAATTATTTTATATTTAATTGAAATGTTTTACTTCAATAATAATTATATCTATATGGTATTTTTATTTATTGCAATTTTATTTTCTTATAACTATTGTTTACATTTTATATAATTCAACTGTCACAGAATCCAATTTTCCCCAGGATCAATAAAGTTTTCTAATTCAGATTTTGATTAAGATCGCCCTTGTCTCTCTAGCTAGAATTAAAATCCCCTCTGTTTGTCCAAATCTTTCAAAAACCTTTGATTTCAACAGCAAATACATTTGCATCACTGCTGTGTAAGAACAGACTCGTTATGTATCAATCAGCTGTTGTTATTATTATTATTATTCAGTGAGAGGAGTAAACATGAGACTCGTCCTACCTGAGCTGCAGCCAGTGCACTCTTGTGGTCATCCAGTGTCAGTGTGAGCTGTGTGTGTGACGCCTTCAGGTTCTCATGCACAACCTGCACACACAAACAATTATCTTTAAAGGTCCCCTATTATACTGTTTTTCAATATATTATAGTTCTCAGTTATATACAAAACATGTCCCTGCAGTGTTTAACAGATCATTGCAGCATTACCCATAATCCCCTCTGTTTCAGCCCTGTTTCAAAAGTGCTGATTCTCTGTCTGTTACTTTAGATGAGAATAAGGAGCCCCTACCCACGCCCCTCTGAGAGAGATTTGGTTACAAAGAACACTATGGTGCTCTAAGAGGAGATTCAGGTGATAAGGGGGTGGGGGGGGGGGTTACCTTGGTTGGTGATTGGTTAATGGGTACACAAGCCAACAAATTGTTGTGACATCATGAAGTGGCCAAAATCTGATCAGCTCATTTTCAGACAGGTTTTTATATAAATGGATCAGGACAAAAAGTGAGAGAATCTTTTTTCCTGAAACTTTCAGAATCTCTTTCCACAGAGGGGACACATGTTGATGTATAAAAGACAAGTGGATTTTGACCTTTTAGGAAGACTGAAATTTCACAGCCAAACAGGATTAGTCTCACCTGAGCATCCTGCAGCTGTGTGTGAATGTCGTGGTGTGCTTTCCTCAGCTGTTTGTTTTCTTCTCTCAGGTTATAAACATTATCTGACAACACAAACAGGAAACATGAAGGAAAACAATATTCTGAAGCATTTTCGGATATGTAACATAATTATAATGCTATATAATATGCTTACCCTCAATGCTTTAAAACATTATTTATACAAATTATAAAGCATTTTATAAGAAAATAATAAGCATAGTAAGTACACCCTGTAGCGAGTAAAACTCTAACACAGAATAGACCTGTGTATGCTGCCCCAGAACACCTCGTTGGAGATTTCTCTTTTTACTTCTTGGATATAGTGACGTAACGTAACGCTCCAACAAGCCGTTTAGGACAGAGTGAACACACATACTATACAGAACATTTCACAATATTCATTTATTTTAGTCTACCTCAAAAATTGAATTACGATCAGTAGAAATGGCCATGACATGGGACCTTTAATAATAAACAATAATATTTTGTATTATGCATTTTTATACACATTTAAGTAGCTCTTAGTGGTCATTGGCTACTTCAAGGGAAGTAATACAATTCCCAAGGTAAAGGCAGACATAATACATTATAAACTGTACAATGTAATGTAAAATAAATGGCCATGGTTAGTTAAGAGAAACAATTATTTTAAATTGTCTAAAATGTCAGTATTGCTAAATGAACAACATTCTGAACCCTATGAGTCACACAACGTTTAAAGTGCTTATATCTTTCATTATATTGCTTCATAAACAGGATCATTATTTAAAACGTTTCCCAATATTCATCAAAACATTTACAAAAATAATGCAAATCCCTGGGGATTATTTTCTCTATTTTGTCACTTGTCAGTTCATATTCCTGCTGAGAGAAAAATATCTTATATCAATTAGGACTTTTTAAATGTCCAACTATAAGGCTCAAACCAGAGGACGGTTTTAACTACATAATGTTAAAACAAAATGTATAGTGTTCATCTGAAAGTCTGCACATAAAGCACTACTGCAGTGTTGTATTAGGTCACAAGATGGAGACAAAGAGTGTTAAATGAGGTCGCCACTACAGAAAGTTACAATATTTCATTTCAGTAGAAGTGTTTAATACATGGCGTAGATGAATACTCGATTCTGATTGGTCAATCTGGACATTACAGAGGACAGGACCACAGTATGGGCTCTTGCAGTGTTTAAAGACTGGCTTCTACCATCTCAAAAACATTGCCAGACTCCGGCCTTCACTCTCTGACTCTGTGGCAGAAACACTTGTACACGCCTTCACATCCCGTCTGGACTACAGCTATGGAGTCCTGTCCGGGGTTCCCAGCAAAACCCCGGACAGGCTCCAATACGTCCAGAACTCTGCCGCCAGGCTTCTCACCCGCACCAAGCCATGGCAACACATCACCCCCACCCTCATCCACCTCCACTGGCTGCCGGTCAAGTCCCGGATTCAGTACAAAACACTGCTCCTCACGTACAAGTCCCTCCATACCCTCGCCCCCCAGTACTTATCGGACCTCCTCCATCCCTACACCCCTTCTACGGAGTCTGCGGTCCTCAGACACGGGCCTGCTCACCATCCCCCGCTCTCGCCTCCGAACTGTTGGTGACAGGGCGTTCAGTGTTGCGGCCCCCACCCTCTGGAATGCACTTCCTGCCGAGATCCGTAATGCTGCCTCCCTGGACATCTTCAAACCATCATTAAAAACACACCTGCTCACCCTGGCCTTCGGGCCCTAGCCCTTTCTTGGTCCCCGAGCTTCCTTTATTTTTTGTTTGCTCTTTGATTGTCTGTTTGTTTTGTTTGTCCACCATGTACAGCGACCTTGGGTCCCTTGAAAGACGCTATATAAATATCATTTATTATTATTAATGGAAAATAAAATATGAATAGACTTGGACAGTTACAGAAAACCTCCATCAGTGCTGCCGTCATTTTAAGTAATATCGGTATTCTTTTTTCATTATTGACCGCCTCTCTAACGTAACGTCTCTGAGTGACCGTCCGACCGTACCTTTGAGGTGGGTGATTTCTCCTTCTTTAGCCTGGTTCAGTTTCTCGTAGTGCTCTTTGTGTTCGTCCAGCAGCCGATTGTGGTCGTCGCCCTCGACCTGGTGCTGCTCCTGAAGACCGTAATACTGCTTCTTCAGGTCGTCATGCTGGTTCTGACAGAGAGGGAATGAGCTATATTTTTGTGTATCCATATTTTCAGTGATTTTCATCATGAAATGCTTGTTTTGCACATTGCTAAAAACTACTTAAAATAAAAATGTCACAATATCATTGTTTCAATTCAGTAAAGTAAGCCATATATTAAGTAAGTCATTATTTTTTTTACTCAGAATTTACGACTACCAACCGGCAGTTTGTTAGCTAAGCTTATCACAAAGATAAGAAGCAAACAACTAGCTTTTAAACTCTGTACTAAGGACATAGATATTGAGAGGAAGGATGTGGTTTGACAAGGCCAGACGTGGTGTTCATACAAAGGGTGACAGGAAGAAAGAAAAACGAGTAACCGAAAGTGTTATAATGTGTTTGTGTATGAAGGGTGATAATAATAATGTATACCTTTAGCATCTGATGTTGGACATGTAGAGAATTGAATCTGCCGTTGAATTCTTGCTGTAAGAGCATAAAAACAACAAGAAGAGAAGTTATGAAAAAGAATTACCACTTCTGCAGTTATTGAAGAAACCTACCAAAGTATTTGTTTCTCACAAAATATTATGGTGAAGAGGTGAAGTATAGCCAAAAGTAGCATCAGTATTCAACAACACAAAGCAATGTGAGTAGACAGTTGATAAGAGACGGATACATTTATATAAAGTTATTAATGATTATATACATGTATACTCATATTACAGAAGGTAATCGTGTGTAAAAAATACCTTCTCCTTGTTCAGTGACTGTTGTGTGTCCAGTTTATAAACCAGATAATCTAAAAAGACAAAAAACAGCCATTTTTTTGTACATTTTCATCAATGTTATGGAAAATAATGCTTAAGAAATAACTTGTCTTAAATGAAAACCATGATGCAGACTCAAATACAAATCATTATGATGTCCTGCAGTTTCCATAAAAACCAAAACACTTATTTTCATTTATACTTAAAGGGGCTCTATTATTCAAATGTTCAGGTTCATATTTGTATTTTGTACCTTTGTGTTTTACTTCCTGTCTCTGTGTATTCATGCCTGTATGATTGTGTTCACCTGCTGCCTTTATGTTTTGCCGGCCCTCTCCAGCTGTGTCTTGTCAGTGTGATTGTTATAGGCTTAGACTGTCGGGGGACACCTTACTTCTTCCTTCTGTCTGTCTGTACCTGTGTACTCTCATGTTCCAAATAACCCAGCTTCCCCCAAATTTCTTTTTGGAGTCTATATCTACGCTGGGATCCTGAGTCGTGGCTGATCCTGTTGCTGCGGTCCTGAGTCCTGGATCCTCTATCCTGAGTCGTGGACTTCGAGTCGTGGTTGAACCTGTCTCTGCGGTCCTGCCTGACTCTCATCATACAACTTCCCTGATGGCTCCCACAGGATTGTTGACATCCTCATGGATTCATCTACTTATTATAGACACATGCATTTCCAAACATTTGGTCTACCTATGTTGTAAAATGTATTATCTTTTCGATTTACACACGGCATCTATTCCACGTCTGTCCGTCCTGGGAGCGGGATCCCTCCTCTGTTGCTCTCCCTGAGGTTTCTCCCATGTTCCCCTTTAAACTGTGGGTTTTTCTCTGGAAGTTTTTCCTTGTACGATGTGAGGGTCTAAGGACAGAGGGTGTCATACTGATATTCTGTACAAACTGTGAAGTCCACTGAGACGAATGTAACATTTGATTGATTGATTAGAGTATATATGCCTCTCTCCCCTGTGATCTCTGTCAGTTTGTTGTCGATGTTTCCCCGTGCGGTTCTTGTTTCCTGTCTCTGTCTAATTCCTGGTTCTCCTGTGTGCCCTCCTGGTTTTGCTTCCCTTGTTCCTCAAGTCTTCCCGTATTGTTTTTCGTTTTGTTTTGCTGTTTTATTTCGTTATGTTTCACATGTTTTTTTGTACCAGCATGATTTTAAATAAGCTCGCTTTTTTGTTATTTAAACCTTTCTTTTACCGGTTTACAAACCCTTTTAATGGTCTGGACCGTCTTATCTCAATTTTGTATTCAGTAGGTGAATCTATGGGTGTTTCTCAATGTCGAGGACGCTTGCTTGGTAGCACATGTACCTCCGAGTGAGTTCCTTCAGAAGCGAGGCAAGAATACCTCCTAGCCTCGGAAAACGAAGAATGGAACAGGCTAGCAAGTATTCATATGAGAGGCCCCGCCTTACATTTTCCACCAAAGATTTGGGAAATTGGTCCGTGCGCAAAGCATTGTGGGGAATTTAAGACCGTGGAGTCTACACATGTGCAGCCTCTAAATTTCCTGCAACGAAGGACGCCGAGCTCGGTAGAATTCCAAGTATGCTGGACATTGGAACAGTCCTTCGGCGGCACTCTTTGACGTAGTATGCTTGAAATAGTGGCTCTGGAGCAGCTTTCCTCGACATTGAGAAACACCCCATACGTTCTTAAAATAGTGCGTGTGAGCTTAACTGTGTGTATTAAACTAAAACGCATTTTCTGTCAGCTCAGATTTTATTTCTGCTTTTTTAAACTGTAGTATGTGCTCATGTGTTTCAGTGTTGGTGTATAGGCTACTGCCTGAATACGTTTAATGAAAGGCAGGTTTTCCTTTAAAATAAATCTCTTAATATTTAGGTACATTGTAATGTGACCTTAATCGAGAAGTGAGCCAAGTCAGAATTGAGCGTAGATGTGATTTTTCTCACCTTCTTTGGCCTTTTTGTGGTCTAACCTCTCCTTCT
This sequence comes from Notothenia rossii, assembly GCF_949606895.1. Taxonomy (NCBI): domain Eukaryota; kingdom Metazoa; phylum Chordata; class Actinopteri; order Perciformes; family Nototheniidae; genus Notothenia; species Notothenia rossii. The sequence continues at coordinate 86,518,304 of NC_136902.1, read as the reverse complement.
GAAGAGACTTCTCCAACCTGGAGCGATGCTCATACACCACTGCACATAAAGAAAAAACAGAGATATCCGGGGGAGAGATGAAGGGGGGGAAATGGAGAGAGAAGGTTTAATGAGCAGTTTGAACTCTGTTTGTGCCTGCAGGAAGGTACATCAACAAAACAAATATGTACGCAGCACAAACACTCTACTCCTAAACACCAGGACATAAAAGAGGATGAGGTATATATAAGAGCCAGGTGTGATATTTATTCAACCAGACTGTGACAACAGGACATTACATCTGCAAGAAGCTGCGGTATTCCTCACAAGGCTGGTGGTGGAAAACATATTTACAGATAAAACTAGGTTGGTTCAGGCTGCTTCTGTGCCTGGTGGATTTTGTCAGCCACAAACACGGTGGTACAATCATGAGAATGGATAATTATAGTCGGGCTGCCTGATTAAAGAGGACATGCTCTTCTAAGGGTTCATATTAGTTTTTAGTGTCCCTACTGTGACATGTCTCCATGCTTTAATGTTCAAAAAGCTCTTTATTTTTCTCATACTGCCTGTGCTGCAGCACCTCTTTTCACCCTCTGTCTGAAACCAGAGCCCAGTCTGCTCTGATTGGTTAGCTGGCCAGAGCTTTTTGAACTTTAAAGCATGTAAACCTGACACAGAAGCACAAAATACAAATATGAACCTGGAAATGAGCATAATATGTCCTCTTTAAAGATTCCATGTCCTGCTTTTCTGGTTATTACCCGTTCCCTTGTGTGTTATGAAGGTTTATGGAGCTATTTCAGGGTCGTAAGTTTTGATCATTCAAAAAAATACAATTTATTTGAAAGTTCAAGTTTTTATCCTGAACTTTGAAAAATACAATGATGTATTCAAAATAAAAAAAAGTATTTGAAATCATTTTTCAGGTTGAATATTATTTTTGATTCAGTTCAGCAATTTTTTTGAATAATATATTTATTTTCAAATTTCACTTTTATACATATTTTGATATTTGAATCCTTATTTTTCGTTTTCAGATTCAAAACAATTATTTTTTCAGTTTCAAATCTTGTTTTTTCAGGTTTCACATTGCTTTTCACCTTCAGATCGTTTTTCGCTTTCAGTACTTTTTTTTTCGCTTTCAAACTTTTGGCCCTGATATTGCTTGGGGGGGCGGGGCTTACCAAAGAGTAGTTTGGCATCCTGAGTGACAGGCCTCCCTCTGTCATGTTGCTTTCATGGATGTTAGAAAACTGAGACCAGCGTCAAAGTTCCGTTAAGCGAGCTGTTGAGCATCGTAGTTGGCAACAATCAAGTACAAATAAACTGTGTTAGAATGTGAAATTACGTATCCGCAACGAGCCAGCAGGTTGTTCTGGTGGACCTGACGCCATCCCCCGCTGTCTCACGGTGAGATACCGCAGGTTTTTCCTTCCTGCAGCGGTCGGTCAGACTATACAACCAGCACAGCCCCTAGTAGACCCCGCACAAAACAACACAGACCATAACACCTCTTGTTGATAAATACCAACTATGTGCAATATTTGCAGTATGTGCAATATATATGCTGTTAAAAACTGTGCAATATATACCTGGTTGCTAAATCCGCAGAACTGTCACAGGGTGTGTATTATGTCAAATGTGTAACTTTAAAAATATAGGCTATATCATTTCTTTTTTTAATCTTTAATACTTTTTGTATGCATGCTTAGGTAACATTAAGCTGTCTCTGGCTCTTCTGCTGTAACAATGTAAATGTATCCCCTGTGGGACTAATAAAGGTATTCTGATCGAAAAAACCAAGCCAATACTGTGCTGCGTTCATGGAGCTACGTGGAAGTGGGGAAGGACAACGCTTGATTGCGGATAGGTGATTTCAGAATCTAGCACAGTTTATTGCTCTTATACCTTGATTGTTGCCAACTACGATGCTCAACAGCTCGCTTAACGGAACTTTGATGCTGGTATCAGTTTTGTTTACCACCAATCACGGGAGTATTGTGTATAGAAAGTGTGTAGTTGTATTTCTTGCGCTACCTAACATCCATGAAGGCATCATGACAGAGGGAGGGCTGTCACTCAGGGTGCCAAACTACTCTTTGGTAAGCCCCGTCCCCCGAAGCAATATCAGGGTCAAAAGTCTGAAAGCGAAAAAAAAGATCTGAAAGCGAAAAAAAAGATCTGAAAGTGAAAAACGATCTGAAGGCAAAAAAAGATTGAAACCTGAAAAAAAAGATTTGAAACTGAAAACGTAAAATCTGAAACTGAAAAAAACAAGTATTCAAATATCAAAATATGTATAAAAGTGAAATATGAAAATAAATATTTTATTACAAAAAATTGCTGAACTGAATCAAAATAATATTCAACCTGAAAAATTATTTCAAATATTTGTTTTTGTTTTGAATACAACATTGTATTTTTCAAAGTTCATGATGAAAACTTGGACTTTCAAATAAATTGTATTTTTTTGAATGATCAAAACTTATGACCCTGAAATAGCTCCATAAAGGTTGTTCTACATGTAAACGGTCTGCAGAGTCACAAACCCTCAAGTACACCCTAGCGAGTAAAACTCTAACACAGAAAATACGTGTCTATTCTGACCCAGAACGCCTCGTTGGAGATTTCTCTTTTACAAAAAATTTCTTCCGGGAACCAAGTGACGTAAAGACGCCCCCTCCGTGGATTGGTCAAAATGGACCAATCCATGGAACCGTTAGGTTAAGCCTGTGGATTGGTCTAAATTGACCAATCCGCAGACTTCCTCACACACACACTCAATCTTTTCTCAGCTGCAGCTCCGCCGATTTCTCCTCCCTGAGACGGCGGGACGCGGCGAGGCTGTGAGTCTGTGTGTGAGCACACACACAAACTCCCAGCCAGGCTGCGGGTGTGTGTGTGTGTGTGTGTGTGTGTGTGTGTGTGTGTGTGTGTGTTCGGGCTGGTTTTGCTGTGTCTTGCTGTCTCGCAGACGGCCACTGGGCTCATAGGGAGGGGGGGGGAGGAGCTCCAACAAGCCGTTTAGGACAGAGAGTGAATTGAATACACATACTATAAAGAGATGCTGTATGAGAAACCAATGTGAGTTTGGAACATTGCACAATATAAATCTATTCTAGTAGACCTCAACAATGGAATTATGATCAGTAGAAATGGCCATGACATGGGACCTTTAAGAAAGGTACACAATAGTTGGACCAAATTAAATGTACAATTAAAAAACAATCCATTCTAGCAGTAATCCTTCATCGTGGCCAGTCATCTGACTCAAGCAGCTTAAAAAATATATCTTCCAGTTTCTGACATGTTCTCTTAGACCCCCCTCCCTCAGGGTGGGAGGTCTAACTGATGATGTGGCAACTCAACAGATTCATTGTCCTCTTTATAATTTCATGAGGATTTCAAAACTGAGAAGATATAGCCAAATACAAGAACTGCAGAGTGAAACAGAGGAAGGTTCACACAGACAGGGACTCATAGGGTTAAGATAATACACCAATGAGGAGAAACTGAAAGGAAAGAAACAGTCAGGGAAACACACACACACACACACACACACACTTTAAGAGACAGAATGAGACACAGACCCGGTAATAAGGTGGTGACTAATGGTGACATAAACCAGTGGTGGAAAGCAACAAAGTGCATTTACTTAAGGCTTGGGGAGTAATGGATTACATGTAACAGGATTACAAAATCAGGATACAAAAAAATACGTTATCTGATTACTTCGGCAATAATGGGGATTACTAGCAGGATTAAAAAATGAATTTCTTATAGGTAGACTTACTGCCCACATTTTTCTTTAGTTTTTTATGCAGGCTACTTTCATGTAATCCATTTCTCCACAAGCATCATTATAGGCAAAACAGATAGAAAAATATACGAAGTGAAGCATTCATACAACAGAGTGTGCCTTATTGAAACAACAACTAATCGTGTCTTCTTAATAAACTGGGCTCCTTTGTTTGTGTACACATGGCAGGGAGTGTGAACACACACACACACCGTCTAATTTGTCTGTGTTAATAGAATTCACAGTGCACACTAACTCAGACAGATCTAACCGATTCAGTCTCCCCCACATAAACCAGCAGGCCAGTAAAGGTCAGCGCCATAGAGAGCTGCCTTGTTCGCGCTATGTTGATTCACTTTAACCACACTTTAGGGTAAAGGCTTCATCGGTCTGAGGGGGAACAATAAGTGTTCATTCACATGCTCGTTAAGGTTTGAACGAGATAAGGAAAGTGGGTACAGAAGCTCCAGGGAATGTTGTTGCTTGTTTTGAGGTATACTGGTCTATTCTTTAAAGGGGCCATATCATACTTTTGGAGATTTGATGCATGTAAATGGTCAGCAAAGGCTAAAATCGCCTCCATTGGACTCCTTTGTTTACTTCCTGAAAAAAGTTACATCACCCTGTAACACTTGTGCTTCTTTTAGCTAGCGCTCCAACACATTGTATGTGATAGGCAAGGGGGCGGGACATCTCCAAGTGGTTGACCAATCCCAACAGAGCCGGCCAGCTAACCAATCAGAGCAGACTGGGTTCTGGTTTCAGACAGAGGGCAGTATGAGAAAAATAAATACCTTTTTGAACATTAAAGCTTGGAGACATGTCACAGTAGATGCACCAAATACTAATAATAACCTTACAATTAGCATAATGTGTCATTTAATGAACGTCTAATTCAACTCGTTTTAGAGGGTGTAGTTTCTGATGTCATGTTGCACGAGAAGTTTTTTCATAACTTTAAAAAAAAAAGTTCCCTCTCTTGACATTGTCCTGTTTTGTCTGAATAACGTTTTTTATTTAATGCACATTGAGTCGCTGGATGAAATGGGATTCATGACTATACCTCGTGGCACTATAAATGGGTTTTAATAATTCAAAAGAACATTCAAAATGTCTTTTTTTTTAGATGCAGCCTCTTTGTAGATGTTTGCCCTGCTTGCCTACATTATGTCGTCCCCTTGAGAGAGGGTGTGTGTGTGTGTGTGTGTGTGTGTGTGTGTGTGTGTGTGTGTGTGTGTGTGTGTGTGTGTGTGTGTGTGTGTGTGTGTGTGTGTGTGTGTGTGTGTGTGTGTGTGGCCTGAGCAACATGTTCTCATCTTTGGCACTTCTCACTGCTAGGAGGGTACAGAGCCTCCAACAAGCAGAATAAAACCTCCCTGACCTCATGTGTCTGGACATCCATCTGAATAAGCTCAAAGAGGTTCATGCAGTCAGTCCACATCTTAAAATAAATGATTTAGTCTGTTTGAAGTTGATGGATTACATTTCTACAATTATTTAACCTGAAGGTCACATGTTTCTTCTGAAAAAGTATCAGGATGTGACGTTATGGTATGGCAAACGCCTAGTCTTGTAAAACTCTGTATTGTCAACACTGAAAACTGGTAAGGGCAGCAGGTCGATCAGCTGATGTTAGTGTCTGATAATCATCTCAAGTTTAACATATTGTTTTCCAAACTTTACAATGATAATGTGAACATGTATTTGTATAATTGTTTTGTATTCAGCTCTGCAGGTTTTCTTAGCCAATGACAAGGATTTGGGTTTATTTAGGATTTAATACTAAATGATGTGTGGACACATTGTGGGTTTTAGACACTTAACAAAACAGGATTGTGCTTCATGTGTAGATACTGTATATATTGGTGTCATTTGAATAACAATTTAGGTTGACAGCACTAGTCCTACATTTTTTACCCTTGGGCACTCCACATGTTGTCGGGGTTAAAGAACAGACACTGTCCCCTTTCAAAAAAAATCTTTTGATCAGAGAGATATGCATAAAACCGCTGCGAGGCTGCATTTGATTAAATATACTAGAGTCTCTACTGCGGAAATCTGCTTATCAAGATGCCGGAATCCACTGTATCAAATCTGTAGGCTCCACTTCAGTCTGCCAAAAGAAGAATTGAGCAATCTCTGCAGGTCATTTGTGACAAAAAAAGTTGGTGTCTTCACTCCCAAAAACCTTACAGGGCTTCCAGAAGCTGTATGAAACTGATTTTGTGTAAACTGATAGTTAGGAAACCAGTTTTTTAGATATTGTACATGGAGTGATCCAGGCTAGTTTTGAGAAAAGCTGCACCAGTCTATTAAGACAGGAAGGGAACACATTGTGTGGCTTCCTCGCATCCCGGTTATTCCTGCAGCTTTCTTACTAGCTCATACTTCTTTCTACATTCACCACACAGGTAATTGTAAACCATGTAAAGTCATACGTGTGCATAACACTACACACACATTAGGGGTTTCCTCTTTTTTTGGACACACAAAAGGTTACTCAGAAGACAAAGACTTTGTAGTGTGAGTTTCCATGGCTCAGTCAGGTGGGAACATGGCAAGAAGCCCACTTCCTTTTCAACCAACTAATGGAGGAGAGTGAGAGTTGCAGGGCAGAGAGATTTAGACATTTGATACCCTAAACTCAAAAAAAACTTAGTCACAAACATTCAAATCAAAAGGAGAGATTTAGTGTTAATCTTTATATGAAAAAAAGAACACTAAACAAACACAGAAAGAACAAGGGATAATAGTATTAACTGTATCTTAAGTGTAAAACAAACAATTCCATCTGTTAAGACTACTGCACAATTAATGGAAATGTTATCTCAATATGGTAAGTTCAATTTTTAAAGTGAAGGAAGCATAATATTTGTTAAATGCTAAATATGTGATAAAATACCATATCCCATGATAAAAAGATTTTCCAACAGACTTAACAAATGTGTTTATTATAAAATCACACTTTAATATAGTTTTCCATGATAATGAGAATAATTATGCAAAAATGATCAACCCTCCAATTATTATCAAATAATGGCAATAGGTTATTACCCTCCAAGTCTTGCAGACTGATAGCACTCATTATGATAAACAGCAGCGTTGGAGGAAGACTATTACAACACTCATGTAGAGAAGGCTGCAATTATTGCATTAGATTAATGTGTTGCATGATGACATGGTGAGTGTGTGTGTGTGTGTGTGTGTGTGTGTGTGTGTGTGTGTGTGTGTGTGTGTGTGTGTGTGTGTGTGTGTGTGTGTGTGTGTGTGTGTGTGTGTGTGTGTGTGTGTGTGTGTGTGTGTGTGTGTGTGTGTGTGTGTGTGTGTGTGTGTGTGTGTGTGTGTGTGTGTGTGTTAGTAAAGGGGGAGTGAAGGGGTATTAAATCACAAGGGACACACATTTGTTTGAGTGCAAGTAAAACCACAAAGTGTCAGTTGATCTTTTTAAATGGCTGACAACTGGCAGCCTGTGGTTGTAGTGGGTTACAGTGAATCAATATGTCTGACTCACAGCCCCCCAGCTATGGCCCACCTCTAAATATAGGAGACAAAACACACAGCAAACAACAGTTAGCAGTGGATGTTAAGTGGCTTGTGCTTTGTGATTGACCCAATAATCCATCAATCATTTCAAATTGAAAGTAATGTTGTTGTGACCAAAGTCTACAAATGACGAAGCAATAGCAACTTCCTCACACGTTTTTGAATGGATAAGCTTTTTCTGAAGCTTTTAAAAAATGAAATAAGAGCCATTTGTGTAAACGGTAGACTTGCTGTTAGGCCGGGCAATATTTTATTGAGGTGGGATTTCAATTCAACAATGCCATTTTCCCATTGGATTTCGGTATATTGCAGAATCTTTATGACATATAGTAGAAGCTTCGCCAGTCAGCGGTGGGGTATTTACTGACGTATTTTATGTTGAAGGACAAAGTGTGAACATCTCTTCAGCTGGTGTTAACCACAGACCTTACTTCAGGCATCTAACCACAAACATGTGAAAACAATGTGGAAGTTCTAAAATATGGGCTCAGAACAGTCTCATAATACACACAGAAGGATTCACACTTGTATTTCATGATCCACACTTGTGTTTTTTAATGCACACACAAATGTGTTCCGTTTCATATACATGTAAATAAAATCCAAACACAGAAAAAACTTTTACATATGTATTTTTGATCCTCACATATTTGTTTTCCTTTTCAAACCTTTGAACCTGCAAACACAAACCGCTTTCTGTGCACGGATCGCTGTGCATTCGTGTGTGGGTTTTTTGAGACTCCCCTGACGGTCAGCCGATTCGTACTTGTAATGTTTTCTATCTATAGCCAATCAGATGTCTCCTTCATTCTAAGCAAATCACATGAGCGCGCTCCCACGAGGGTATGATTTATTGCGTCCATGACACTTCATATACGCATTTTGCGCAGTCCGGTCAGCTCGCAAAACAGAGGGCGGAGCATCAGGTGATCATGTAGAGCTGTGGGTCTCCGTCAGACTCAGCAGCTGATCTGATCTCTCTCTCGCATCCGGTTATACTTCACTCGTGTTTATGTCCATATCGATCAGATCCAGCTCTCCTGATCGGTCTTTATCGAGAGCACCGATCAAACTATTAAGAGTGAATATCGGCCGATAATGACTGGCGGGGCTCCCCCCCGTTGACAGTTCACTGTCTAGCACTGGCATCGTATAGCACTGATCGATTAGCCTAAGCTAACCTGTAGCTGCTCCCTCCACACTCACAACAACTTCATACAGACATAAATAAAGCAGCTGTATTCGCCATACAGGAAACACAAATTTAAAACGCTTTTGCCTGCTGTTTTTGTGTACACAAGCATTCATCAATGGTTCGGAAAGTGGCGCTGTACCTTAATAATATTTGGCTTGTATTTGCGTGCATTTGCTGTTCGGAAAGTGGCAATGTACTGAGGCCCCGGCCCCACGAGGACGCATACGGCAAAACGCATAGGATTAACGCAATCGCAAAAAAGCTTCCATCCACACGCAATATTCACCGGATAGTTTCTGTCCACACGAGACAGCTCCGTTGAGCTCCAACCGCTGGAAAAAGCAGCAGTACATATGCCGAGCCTGTACGTGGCGCTGTAACTTCGCCCACAAAATCAGCGAAGAATCATGGTTGTCATGGTTACCCTTCTGTTTATTCTCCACGGTGGGGGCCGAGGGAACCGGGCAGAGTTTTTCGCCAGTCAACGTGTGTTAAAGTTGAAATCTTTTGGACAAAATTATAAAAGTGCCGGCCAAAGGTCTTCTTTGTTATTTATTTAACTTTAAAACAAATGAATAACGAATATAATATAATACGAGCCTCTCTTTTTCCTCCCTCTCTTCGGACAGTGTCTGTCTCAAGCAGCAGCTGATCCAGTAATGAGTAACCCGGCCGACAGTAAAAATAAACATATTTATAACTAGTTTAGGTAGTTTGAAAGGTAATTAAAATAGTTAAGGATGATGATCTGACTTGAAGTGTGTGTTTTGCTCCGTTCACCGCTGCATCACAGTGGGAGGAGCTGCAGGTGAGCAGAGCTGCGTGTCTCCGTCCTGTCAGATTAGACTTCACTCGCGTTTATGTCCATATCGAGAGAAAGATAAATAATCTGAATTCAGTGTGCAGTTTACTTTGACGCGGGGGTGAGCAGCAGAGGTGGGGAGAGGCGGGGCTATTGCCTCATCATCATCATCACAAAATGATCGTATAGGTCCTACACACGGAGCCGTTGGACCCCCCAGAGCGTCAGTAGGGCCTGGCTCATTTCGTGCTATCCACCTTGGGACCAGTTATCGTTACCGCAGTTGTTTACTGTCATATTCGGTCGTCCTAGTGTGGTCTATATGACACTAAACACTAACGCAAACGACCGTTATCGTCCTCGTGGGGCAAGGGCCTAAGAGTGGAGGTGTCCTGAGATTAGCGCCTGCAGGCAGGCTCCATGGATCTGTCAGCTCCGGACTGCGCAAAATGCGTACATGAAGCGCTACGTCATGAACGCAAGAAATCTACCCTCGTAGGGGCGTGCTCATGTGATTGGCTTAGAATTGAGGAGACATCTGATTGGCTATAGATAGAAAAAATGACAAGTACGAATCGGCTGACAGCATAGGCTGACAGTCAGGGGGGTCTCAAAAAACCCACACACGAATGCACAGCGATCCATGCACAGAAAGCGGTTTGTGTTTGCAGGCCCAGAGGTTTTAAACGGAAAACAAATATGTGTGGATCAAAAATACATAATGTAAAACTTTTTTCTGTATTTGGATTTTATTTACATGTATATGAAACGGAACACATTTGTGTGTGCATTGAAAAACACAAGTGTGGATCCGGAAATACAAGTGTGAATCCTTTTGCGGATCATGAAATACAACTGTAAATCCTTCTGTGTGCATGTGTGTATTATGAGACTGTTCTGAGCCCATACTAAAATGCCTAAAGTCTAAAAGTCATCACATCTCACTACCACTAAAGCTATCAGTAAAAAGTAAGGGTTGTAATTGGTCAAAGAGTGCTTCACATGACAACAAAGGCTTTTGTTCATGTATGCTATTACTTTTACAAATATGATAAGTAGAAGCCTAAAAGTAACTGCATGGTATGAAGAGACGACTGCTGTGTAGGTGGATCAAAGGTCGCAGGAAATTAACAGTCTGACCAAAACCCTGACACACTATTTGACTCCCAGATGTGGTCACAACCCTTCCCCTGGAAAGATGAAGCTCTCCACCCACAGTCCATTTTAACCTCATGGCATAATGGCATGACACAAACCTCACATCCTGTCAGCACAGAGGAGTGTGTTTTGTGTTACAGCAGGACAAGACAGTTTTTTCCTATGTAGAGTAGAGTTTTTATTATGGTCCTTGGTCTTGCAATGACCTTCAATAACGCCTCAAACTGACGGCACTTGTCTCAATAGCACGTTTTAAATTGAAGTTGTCTGAAGTCCTTACCACCAGCTGCTCTCGCAGTAATAAGTAGTGTACCTTTCTTACTGTCCTAATGTGCACAATGTAGTGATGTTCTCTGTATTTTATATGTTTGTGTTATGTGTTATGTGTAACGTTGCTGCCTTCTTGGCCAGGTCAGCATTGAAAATTAGATTTTATCTGGTTAAATAAAGGTTAAATAACAAATAAAAAGAGTAAAGCAAGAGGCTAAAATTGTCTTTTTTTAAGAGGACATTTTGTGCAAATGTTCAGGTTCATATGAGTATTCTGTGCCTCTACTGGGACATGTCTCCATGCTTTAATGTTCAAAAAGCTCTTTTTTCTCATACCGCCTGTGTTGCAGAACCTCTTTTCACCCTCTGTCTGAAACCAGAGCCCAGTCTGCTCTGATTGGTTAGCTGGCCGGCTCTGTTGTGATTGTTCAAGCGTCAAGAGATGTCCCGCCCCTTAGCCTATCACGTACAAAGTGTTGGAGCGCTAGCCAATAGAAGCGTGAGTGTTCCATAGTGATGTCATTATGTTCCAGAAGAAAAGAAAGGAGTCCAATGGAGGTGTTTCAAGCAGCGTGGGGGGAGTGTGTGGTGGAGAAACTTTGGAATGTTTGCCGTTGCAGACCATTTACATGCACTACAACTTATATAACACTACAGGAAAGGTAAAATCCTTAAAAGCATAATAGGGCCTTTTTAACTATGTTTAGGATCAGTTAGCAATGCTGCAAAATCTGGTTTGTTGACATCATTAATGTATGTCAACATGAGACTCAAGTACTGTATTTGCAAAACACCACAAAAGGAGAATATGGCTACAACAAGTGTATGTATTGCTAACAATACTGTCTTCAATATGCGGACAATAATAATACTCCTTTAAATACTTTCATAAAGACACTACTGTGCGAGACATGTCACGCCTTTGTATTAAATCTCAGTTCTGCCCTCTTTTCCTCCAGCTGTGGCTGACACAAGCAGACGTGTTGGTTGACCTAGCGCCTTTAAAGTACACTCATTTGAATACTGGTGAGGTGAGCCTGGGGACACAGGGACTTCAACCAGGTGTGTGTGTGTGTGTGTGTGTGTGTGTGTGTGTGTGTGTGTGTGTGTGTGTGTGTGTGTGTGTGTGTGTGTGTGTGTGTGTGTGTGTGTGTGTGTGTGTGTGTGTGTGTGTGTGTGTGTGTGTGTGTGTGTGTGTGTGTGTGTGTGTCATAGCCTCCAGTCAGCAGTAAACCACTCCTTGGTAGAGTGGGGTCTTATTCTAGTTTGACTGTACAACTGCAGCTTTAAAAAATAACCTGCCTGTCACTGGGTTACAATCTACTCAGAATATAACCTGCTTTATCACGGGATGAGGCCACCTAAAGTCAGGTTAAGGACACATCTCTGCCTGGCTTTACGGTGTAGTTACAGCGTAGTAGATCAGATGGCAGACAGACTGTGTCATTTTTGCATTTGATTTGACATTTAACAAGTAGACCTGGCATTGCATGTGCATTGTGGGTAATATGCAGTGGTGTAAACCAAGTACATTTACTCAAGTACTGTACTTATGTTAAAAAAAGGACTTCTACTTTACTTGAGTATTTCCTTTTTATGTTACTTTTTATTTCTACTTCACTACAATTCAAAGGTAAATTGAGTACTTTTACTCGACTACATTTAATTAATACATTTAGTTACTTTGCAGATTTGGATTAATGATAAACAATATAATCAACATTTACGCTACACCTGGATTTAATGCATGCTTCCCAGCAGTACATAAAGTAATTAAAACTAGCTGCACCTTTACCAATTTTGATGAACACATTAATGCATCAATAATTATAATCAAAACATATCATATATATTATTCTGAAATGGGCCAATCTGCATAATGAGTACTTAACAGAGTATTACTACAATCTGGTACTTCTACTTTTACTTAAGTACAAGATCTATGTACTTAAGATAAGATAAACTTTATTGATCCCAATTTGAGAATTGTTTTCGTCACCACAGCATGTTAAAACAAGGCAATGCACATAATGTGAATGAAAAAAAGCAGAACAAAATGACATGTCAAAATAAAAAATAAAACTGTACTAAAAGTAAAATATATACATACTGACAGTGAAAGATAACAATCAGTACAAAGTCAAATAACGTTATGAATGGCCAAATTACAGCTAACAAAATTAAAAGGTAGGATATTATTTACATTAAGTGTACAAGCAATAGCATACTAAACTAATATGAATACTTCTTGCACCTCTGGTAATATGACTTTGATTTGATAAACTTTGAGGTGTTTGCATATAGCCGAAATGAACTATAGCTCCTACTGAATCATTATAAATCATAACATTTGTTTTAAGATGTGTAATGAACTCACAACCGCCACTACAACCTTAAAATCACAGTTTTCTTAAGGGAGTCTGGCGTGTCATTGCTCATGCAAAATCACCGTCTCTGTTTACCTTGGAGCTGCGCCGACAGGGACTCCTGGTGCTGCTGGTACTTCATCGCCGTGGCCTCTGTCCTCTTGAGCTGCGTGTGCATCTCGTAGGACATCATGCCCCCGTACATCATCCCGCAGACCAAGGTGAGCAGCAGGAGACACTGGAAGATCCTCCGCTGCCTCCGGGAGCAAACCCCGCTACCCATGTTGGACCCCTCCCCGCTGTCCGAGCGAGAAAACCCCGTCTCTGCTGCTGGAAAAACTTCCCCTACTCAACTTGTAAAGTGACGACTGCAACAACAACAACAACAACAACAACAGCTCTCACTCCTATACCAATTCCAGGCACTCAAAAAAAGTGCTTAAATCCACCGAAATATGCATTATTGTAGCAATGCAAAAGCCATTAGCGACTTCAAAGTAACGGCTCCAGACTTGCTTCACTCCAAAGCGTGTGTGTGTGTGTGTGTAGTTTCCTCCCCTCTCTGGGTTGTTGTTTTCCCCGATGCAATTCAAAGCAGCTTATGGGAAAAAAGTATAAAACCTCAAGTCCCCGACGAGGCCTCCATAGCACCTTCAACTTTAGTTACGTGTCAGCCGAGCAGCTGCCTGCCATCCTGGTACAACTCTGAAGGAAGTCCCTCCTCCTCCCCCTAAAAAAGAAAAGAAGAAATACCACATTTCCCTATCCCCGCCCTCAGGGGGGGCAGGTTTTATCAATTGGTCGCCGGAGACCTCGATCAAAAAACGGCTACAGGCATGTGAGGGTGCGGGGTTGGGACATTTGGAGTTGCCCCATTAAAACGACCTGTTGTAATACATGCAGACAAGGGAAGTAACTAGGCTAAGTAAAATTAGTCAAGTGCTTTACTCAAGCATTTAAAAAGGGAAATAATGTAATTGTACTGCACTCCATTTATTTAACAGCTTTAGCTACTATATTACCAAAATACATCATTAAAAAATCTATATTTTTGACATAAAGTAAATCAAAACGTTGTTTGTCTGCAACAGTAAAATGCTACTTGATGAAACAATGCTATCTAGACATGGTATATATAATTATATACACACATAGAGGCATTGTTTCAGCACTTTGATTACTTTTAATCTTAAACTTTAAGTACATTTTCCTGATAATACGTTTGTTCTTTTACTTAAGATTTTGAAAGCAGGAGTTTTACATGTAATGAAGTATTTTGACAATAATGTATTGGTACTTTTATTCAAGTAAAGCATCTGAACACTTCTTCCACCTCTGATAACATGCTAAGAAACTACCCAATCTGCATATGGGTTGGGAGGGTTAGTGTAAACCTATGGTGTAAACATGTAAGGCATTACAATAACTAGTAACCTAGTCAAAAGTGTAATCAGTAACCTTATCTGAATTTCAGAATATAACAGTAATGTCACCTGATTACATTCAATTACTTTTGGAGGATGTCATTAAATGCAAAATATGTTTGTTTTGCTCATAAACGTGTGAATTTTGTTCTTTTCAGTCTTATTTAAAAATAAAGACATATAGACACATTGTGTATTGACCTTTTTACCGAGTATATTGCAGTTGTGTACATAGTTATTACCATACATACATTGGTATTACTACAGTTAACATGAGAAGACATTGCCAGTTACAATATGCAATATTTGGCCATGTACACAATCAAAAGAAAATAACATTATGCTTTAAAGAAAAATAAATACATCTTAGCAGTACAGTGTAACAAAACCTAGTCTTCTAAATACTAGTTTCTACAGTCATAACATTTTTGCTTGTGCTACTTTGAAAAGTGTTTCCTATCCATTTTAAGGAATAATCAAGGTTTGAATCGTGCAATACAAAAATATTTAGCAAAAATTCAATCTATTGGAAAAAACATATACTCTAATTGCATAAATGTACCAAAAAAATATGAATTTACAGTAAAAAATCCAACACTTATTGCATCAACTGACTAGCTTAGAATAAAAATAACAGCCAGAAGTAGTAACCAATTAATAACTAGGGTTTTCTACAGAAATAGTCGCTTTTAAAGTAATTGCATATTTCAAATGTGATTATACAATATGTTTGAGCAAGCTCTTAATGAGGAATACATTATGTTCACATTAAATGAGGTAGAAAGATATATTACTTTCATTTTGGAGAAAACAGCACCACAGTTTTACAACTGATCGAAACAATATTCTTTGATATTTGTTCCGTTCCATTTTTGTTCTGCTTGGTTTTCATGTATTTGTTTGCTCAACCGCAAAAACAAGTAAAAAGTGTGTTAACAATGAAATTGACTTGACAAGAGCATCTGCAAACAGAACAGAAAACTAATTATAAGCCTCATTACTTTGACTACGTCTTTAAGACATCCCATTAATGTCCCTATTCTCAGATACATTTGGAATCATCAAAAAGTAATGACTTCTTTAATGACTATTTCTGTATGTCATAATTGTAAATGTTGGATAAGAGGACAACAGATAATGCAGCTCAGAACATTTTAGGAATGAGAGAGAAGGTAAAAAGAGAAACTGCTTTTATAAGTAAAACAGAGAGGATTAAAGGGGCCCTATTGTGCTCATTTCCAGGTATATATATTTGTATTTTGTGCGTGATTGGTTAGCTGGCCGTCTCTGTTGTGATTGGTCAACCACTTAGAGATGTCCCGCCCCTTACAATGTGTTGGAGCGCTAGCCAATAGAAGTGCAAGTGTTCCATAGTGATGTCACTATCTTCCGGAACTTTGGGATTTTAGCCTTAGCCGACCATTATGCACAAAAACCTACATATAAGCACAATAGGGCCTCTTTTAACAAAAATACTGTCAAGAAATGCAACTTAATTAAAAAATAAATACTTTTTGACCGTCTCTATAAAATAAGAATGTGTTAACTTAAAGAGGCACACAATTATCCATACAAGTAAGGGAGCTTGGACCACATTCTGAAATGAACAACAAAGATTGAAAGATTTCTTCTTCAGTGCTCACACAATATGAACTTTATGGCACTCAAATACCAAATGGAAAATCGCATTACTACGTCTTCTCATATGATATTGCAATATGACACATCAGTATTTAAGCAACCCTGTCAAACATGTGTATATAAATAACAGGCACTTCTTCCATAAAGCTTGCATTTGTGAGGAGAGGTCTGGCATTAAGCCCCCCTTCTCTAGGTGTCCCAATACAAATATTGTCCCCCACCCAAAAAGAAATCAGGTAATCCCACCGGATAACTGTAACAAAAGGTATTTCATTGATGCTTACTGGCCTGTCTAGAGAAAACCAAACAGAAATGTGCTAATTAATTTAACTATATTTCCATATGGGGTTTATCAAGTTTGCCTTTCTAAAAAGTAATGATCCTGCTGGTACTTCAACATGGCTGCAGTTGAAGTTGTCAATAGCCCCATAGAATCACGGATGAATCAGAAACTGTACTTTGGGCAGTCCATGTTTGATTGTGGGTCCTATAACAGCGACAGCTCCACCTCTTCACACAGCAGAGGCTCCACCTCCGGCACGCTGAGCAGCTTGCTGCCCTTTGCTGAGCTGTTCTTCCTGTACATCACGAACTGGGCGGTCACCTGACTGAAGTTAAGGAGCAAACACCAACATGATGTGTACAATGGGTACATGTTTACTTCTTATGTTCATATAAATACTTTATTTTTGTATTGGACATTTTACTTTAAAGTGCACCTATCATGCTATTTTTAGGAAATAGCACAGGTCTCAGATATATAAAAATACATTAAAAACATGTCTATGAAGTGTTTTGCTCAAAATACCAAACAGATCACCCATTCTAGCCATGCCTCATATCCCTCTATTTCACTACCTGTTTCAAAAGTGCTGATTTGGGGTATAAAGCTTAAAAAATAAAAAAGGAGGGGGCTGAGCTCATGCAGGAGATTCTACCGACAGATACTGCGGTGATGAAACGCCATATCATGGATTATCAAGGATTATTTCTGAAACAGTATGGAGCTCAAAGGCTTTCTCTCTTGCTGGTTATACCACAAGGTGAGTTCCTTTTTACTTCCTGCTTCTTCCCACACATGCTCTCCAGTACAGGTTAGCTCTGAGTGTTAGCGATGCTAATGTAAACACAGACCATATTACGTCCAAAACAGTCAGGCATTGTTTCTGATACTGTTTTACTGGACATTAGCCTTTATTGTCTTTATTTCTATACATATATATATTGTTATTGTACATTCTTACTTAAACGTATTAAGTAACACATATTTGTATTATTTCTCTGTTTTGATATCACATTTTACTTGAAGTACTTGTGTTTACATAATTATTTATATTTTATTATATAGGTGTAGGCTCATTTTAAATTCTTATATTTACATATTTTGGCTTGAAACTTTACTTAAACTATGTTTCTATAAATATCTTTATTTAATTTTTTTATTGAACATTCTTTAATTGAACTTCCAAGCAATATATCATTATAAATATCTTTATTTTATTCTGTTGCTTTCAATTATATATATCTATTTTTCCACTCTAAACTTTAATCAGTGACAATTGAACCTATTTTCAAGTCTTCAAGTGCACATTAAACTTGTTCTTTAAAGGATACAAAGAAGTCCAGTACGATGACCCCCAGGCTGCCGATGAGCCAGGCCAGGTGTTTGATGATGAAGGTCTGCTTGGAGCCCTTCAGCGCGGGCAGCACCACGATGACGCTCAGCCCGTACGTCCCGTTGCCCATCATGGCAAGAGCGAACAACATGTAAGAGGTGCCCTCCGTGGACTGTCGCTGAAACTAGAAGAACAACGGTTTTTAGTATTAAGAGCGGCAGCAATATAGATTATAACCAGTTTTATATTAAACATCTTTAAAGTGGGTATCATTTATTTACTTCAACAGTATGCCATTAGTGGAGCTTCATCTCCTAATGCAGTGGTTCTCAAATGGGGGTTACGCGGACCCCTAGGGGTACGTTGGAGTACTGCAGGGGGTACGTGAGATTTATTTTATGTTAATGAAAAAAACAAACATAATAAATGCATTTAAACAAATTAATAATAGTAGATTAACTACTTTATTCAAAAGTTTACAGTAATTCTGGATAATAAAATGGGAAAAACAAACGGGGTGCTCTCTTTTCCTCTCCCTCTCCTGACAGCCGGTCAGTCTCGTGCAGCTCGCTGAACCTGTAATAAGTGACCCGACAGTAAATAATAAATGTATGTTTAACTAGTTCCAGAGTAGATAAACTAGCTAAGTGTGTTAGGTCTAACTCTTAGTGTGTTTTGCTCCGATCACCGTCTTCTCCGTCAGCAGCAGCTGATCTGATCTCTGATCTCTCTCTCTCTCGCGTCCGGTTAGACTTCACTCACGTTTGTGTCCAAATCTATCAGATCTAGCTAATGATATGACTACCTGCTTATCAAAGGACCTAAACAATAAGCGATGCTTGGCAACGGCGTGTGGCCGCAAAGTATAGCGCAGCATTATTATGTTTATATGAGGGGTCAAAATCCCATGCTCATAAAATGCTCATATATTTTTTTCTCTACATTCCCCACGCCCCAAAATAAATAAATAAATATACCAATTTTAGGAAAAGTAACGAAGTTTGAGAAGTGTGGGTTTTATATTAACAGAGTTACACATATTTCAAAACGCGAAGTGTAATAACTGCAGGTACCTCCCTGTCAGAATGACAAAGGTCCTCAGTGAAGCTCAAGCCAATGTTTCTCACTACATTGGAAGTACAACTTATTAAAAATATCAGTTCAATGCAACTAATGTCGCCTTAGTGTTATTGCATGATGTTAAAATTGGTTTGCCATGAATTTAGTGATGGATTGTAAACATTTGAAATGTAGCATTTAAGTGTTTCTCAGTTACAATGTTGTTGTTTTTAAAATCAGACACTGATGGTGCAGCGCTGCACTGTACATCTTTATATAGGCTTTTTTTTCCCAACAAATTGTTTTGGCGCTGATCAGGGGGTACTTGGCTGACATTTTTTTTTCAAAGGGGGTACATTATTGAAAACAAATTGAGAACCACTTTCCTAATGCACCTAAATCAAAACCATCAGTCAGAGAAAAAAGAGAGGTCTCTATTTCTGTATGTCAACCACAAACCATGTTCACTCACAATGGCTTTGCTCTGTGTGTGTAACTGTGTTTCAAACACATACACAGCTATTTTAGATTTTGTTTGCCATTGACAAAAAGTTAAACCCTGCCAACCCCCCCTAGATTCCACCGGGGCCACCTGCACCGCGTTACGGCCGCGCCGCGGCATTCACAGCTATCGCGGCCACTCTAGTCAATGGGTGCTATTCCACCAGACGCGTCGCGTTACGGCCAGAAGCGTCCCAGAAGCGTCTCAGAAGCGTCCCAGAAGCGTCCCAGAAGCGTCCCAGAAGCGTCTCAGAAGCGTCCCAGAAGCGTCCGAGAAGCGTCTCAGAAGCGTCTCAGAAGCGTCCCAGAAGCGTCCCAGAAGCGTCCCAGAAGCGTCTCAGAAGCGTCCCAGAAGCGTCTCGGCGCTGGGCTCCGCTAAAAATAGGCGGCTGGTCTATTTTCAACACGAGGCATTGCATAGCACAATCCCTAAAATAGGCACATTTTGCAGACCCTATCCCTCCGCAGTCTTTCAAGTAGGAGAATAAATGCCAGCGTTCTCCTCCGGTTTACAGGCACTGTGTAAATTATAGAATAATGATGATGATGA
The DNA here is from genome assembly GCF_949606895.1 of Notothenia rossii. Classification (NCBI taxonomy): domain Eukaryota; kingdom Metazoa; phylum Chordata; class Actinopteri; order Perciformes; family Nototheniidae; genus Notothenia; species Notothenia rossii. The sequence continues at coordinate 86,498,398 of NC_136902.1, read as the reverse complement.
AGGCATTTTTTTACCACTAAAATACAGCAACACATCTTTGATTCATGTCGTTTATAACTGGACTATTGAAAGTATGCACAAACTTTGTCTGTACAGAGTAGCCTGTCCAGGAAATATGCACAAATCAACAAAAACTGCGAGCCGGCAAGCAAGACGCTCCGCTTCTGAAACGCGCCCGGTTGGGTATGTTTCTGGAGGAGGTCGGACCAAAACCGCGGCGCAGCCGCAACGCGGCGCAAACGGACCCGGTGGAATCCCGGGTTAGCCTATCAATTTCAATATGTTGGAGCGCTAGCCAATAGAAGCGCGGGTGTTAAATAGTGATGTCATTATGTTCAGGAAGTAAACAAAGGAGTCAAATGGAGGTGTTTCAGGCTGGGGAGGAGTGTGTGAGAGAGAAACTCCCTCTGGAGGGAACACAGGGATTTTAGCCTTTGCAGACCATTAACATGCACAAAAACCTAAATAACACACAGGAAAGGGAAAAAGCCCCAAAAGCAGAACAGAGCCTGGTGTGTAGCAGCAGGATGTGTGTGAGTCAGTGTCAGAAAGCATCCATCCAGTATTGTGAAACAGGAGAAACGTTTTAACCTTGACTGAATAATGGAGTTGCATACTCTGAGTTCAGTCTGTCCCCACAAGTGTAAATCACTGAAAAGTGAGTGCCACGTATTACATGTGCAGGACCCAATTCTAGGCAAAGTGTCTGCACAAGTGCTGCTGAAGGTAATCATACATAACAGATAACCTGATGAGTAACTTCTCACATCTTTTGGGACTCCAGCTGAAAAACATGCATGTTCAAGCATGTAGGAGTTTCCACAAGGTAATGCAACCGTATTTTACTTTACCTGAAATATTCAGGTAAAGTGTGTGTGTGTGTGTGTGTGTGTGTGTGTGTGTGTGTGTGTGTGTGTGTGTGTGTGTGTGTGTGTGTGTGTGTGTGTGTGTGTGTGTGTGTGTGTGTGTGTGTGTGTGTGTGTGTGTGTGTGTGTGTGTGTGTGTGTGTGTCCAGGATTTTCTCTCAGCATACTGAGACTATCCCCTCTGGAGATCAGCCTCAGTCGTGCCAGGATGTTTCCGCAGCACAACAGCACCATTGTCTTCAGCGTCTGGTTCTTCTTTTGACACACATAAAGTCATACACAAACTCTAACTTATATAATAAGTTGAGTTTTCCCTGAGATCTTCTATCATGGTTGCAATTAGGGGTGCATACCAGTTCCCGGTATTACTGAAATACCAGTTACTGGCGGCTACGGTATACCGTACCGAAATCAGATCAGGTTTTCGATACTTTTTCCTTTTTCTATATAAAAGTGAGGCGCAATATCCTTAAACTCGCGCCCAAACCGTCGGAATTACGATGTCAATTTCGCCGTGAAACTCCGCAAACGAGTCACTTTAGAAAATCTAAAGCGTGTCTGCATATGACTGCCAGTCTGAATGGTGGTTTATTTCTGGGAAAGCTGTCAACCTCCAACCAATGCTATCTCGTATGGCAAATGTTGGAGAAAATACTGTTGTCTCCTCTTTGGGTGTGTTTTAATGCACTGGTATCATGTGTGATTCTGAAGTGTGTACGACCTTGGAGCTGCCTCCTTATGACAGGAGGAGGCAAGGAATTGACCTTTGTGTTCAGGGAAGCAGCGTGCCAAGCGAGAGTGTTCAGTTCAGCAGGTGATATCCTACGCTGTGAAAGGGCCCGTTTGGATCCAGAGAGCAGATATGCTCATCTTCTTGAAGATGAATGCACAAAACTGAACTGTGATGGGGTTTGTTTTCTTTCATCAGGCAAATGTTGATTATAATGATGCTATTTTCTTTTTCCATTGGCAAGATGTACTATTCACGCCTGATGGTTGTTATAAATGATATTGCAGAATCTGTTTTCTTCATAGATAACGTGTTTTCCATTGTTTGTTCAGTACTAAAAAGGTCCAAGTCCCACAATTGAATTTAATATTCATTTGACATGTTAACTATACCATAAAGCGCTTCATGGGAGTAATTGCAGGATGATTCCATTTTTCCCTTATGCAACATGAAAGTATCACGATATGTATCGGTTGAGTATCGGTATCGTTCAGTGGTATCGGTATCAAAAAAGTCCAAAAAAAGTCAACGATATGCAACCCTCGTTGCAATGCAAAGTCCACAACTCAAATTTCACACCGACAAATTGCCACTTACGTTTTTATAGAGCTGGGGTAACCGGGAGCTGAGGTAGAACACAGATGCCAGGTATCCACACACATAGCCAGTGATTTCCACTGATTTAGAGGTACTCTGGAAAACATATTAAGGAGGGTCAACACAACGCCTGCACACACACACAGGTTCACATATATACAATACACAATCTACCAACCTTGGTGTCTAAAGAAGCACTGTTGTCTACGATGAGTTTGGGTAAAGTCAGCAGGACTAAGGATGCAGAGCCGCACCACATGAAGCAAAGCCACTTCAGCACGGGGCTTTCTACAGATAAACACACACACAAAGACCAAAGAACACACAATGAGACGCACAAAGACAAATAATAACCTCCCCCAACATCACACAGTATGACTATCAGCTCCTACACATTATGTCTTTAACTGTTGCTTTACACTAAACAAATTGAACAGACATGATTCAAATGTAACAAACAGCAAGTAACAACAAAAGTAATGTAATATTATTATATTAAAATTAAAAAGATGAAATACCTAATAATAATAATAATAATAATAATAATAATAATAATAATATGTACTCTTTTCTTATTCCTATATCTGGCTGCTACTTCTTCTTTGCATTATTTAATACTAGGGATGGGTATCGTTAAGGTTTTAACAGTACTACTACTTTTATCGATACTGCTTATTGATCGGGTCTTTAACGGTACTTTCATCGGTTCTTTTGGAGAGAAAAAATAAGCTAAACTAACTAAACAATTTGTGAACAAAATGTACATTTTTTTGACGTTTTAACAAATCGTATTAAATAATCTGATGACAGAACTGTAAACAGAATAGCTGAAACTTTAACAAAATAAATAACTCGGTTACTCATTAACCCATGTAATGAGTTAACTGTGTGTTGCTGCTAGCATACATAACATACCTGACGTGGAAACATTACTCGTGGATGGGGCTACAGAGCTGATAGAATGTGGAGCACTTTTGCTAAATGTTTAGACAAATTGCTCGTGTTACCGCCCTTACATGCTAAACTCTTATTGCACTTTTGGCAACGAGCATTGTCCACATCGAGACGGGTAAAGTTTAACCACACCTTGGAGCGCTTAGTTCTCCTCGCCATCTCCGCCGTGTGTGTGTGTTGCATTTATGTAGCAGCTGCGTGTGTGTAACCTGCCCCGCCCCATCGCACACAGACGGGGGAGAGAGATATCTCGTCTGGATTAGAAATATCAAAAATAATCATAGACGCATTTTGCAGTCTTTTTGCATATTAGAAACGGAGTTGGCGACACTAAAACTGTAATATAATGTTTGTGTAGCAAAATACATATTTTTTACGCGTCTCCAGTACGGATAAAAAGACAGATAACGTCGGAGCTTAACGGTACCACGGTCTTTAATAATTCAACCCTGGGGACCGTATAATACCGAGGCTCGGTACCCATCCCTATTCAATACTGTAATACAAATCTGTAAAATAACATTTTAAGTTAACTTGTTTTTCTTTTTTGTATTGGACTTTTACTTATTTGTATATACATATCTTTTTTTTGTATATTGTACATTGATAACTTGATACTTTTTATATGTATTTAAATACTGTGTGCAATATATATATATATATATGCTTTTTCTTTTACTACTGTTATCCGGCTGCTCCTTTCTAAATGTTCCACTTATTTCATAATACTGCTACTTCTCTTTGTTTTCCTTGATTGCTAACTTATTTGTATTTTATTGTATTATCTGCATGCCTTTTTTTGACTTAAAAGTGTTTTATTTGTGTCTCTATCTATATTGCCCCCCCCTCCCTTTGCTGTAACAATTTAAAAGTCCCCTCTGTGGGACAAGTGAAGGTGATTCTGATTGTGATTCTGATTCATATACAGTATAAACAGCGTGTTTTTTTTTCAACGTGAGTCATTAGGCAGTCATGCACTTTTGGCTCTGGTGGTCACAACTCACACTGTAATTACATAACAACTGGAACTGTGCCTGTGTCCTCTATGAAGTCAGATTATAATTGATTTTAACAGCAGGAAACACTACCTCCCTCATGCTTATGCTCTTCATTAATGTGTCAGGATGTGGCTTACTTCTGCTCGAGCTGTTCTTGATCTTATAGTAAAGAAACTGGGAGATGAGGATCAGGTCTGTGAAGATGTAGAACACCACTGTGATTACCTGAGAGAGGACATGGAAAAAGAAACATCCTTAAAATTAAAACAAATCCTTAAAATGTACCAAATAATATTTTCTGGCTCATGAGTCAAGGAGTTTATATTGTTATAGTGGTTCCTTGTAGGGTTATTAAACCTAGAACAAAGGGCTGTCAAACTTAACAGCCCTGTCATTGAGTTCACAGCATAAACAAACAGATAATGAAAGAGCATGTGTTTGTTTACCTGAATAGGCAGCTGGCCGGTGAGGTAGCAGCCTGCAAAGCTAGTCAAGTCTCCACTGAAGAGGAAGAAGAGAAAGCCAAACGACATGGCCTCCTCCCCTTTACCGTTCCTATAGGCCTCGTACACCTGCCTGGAGAGAAAGAACGCATGGACAAGATATAGTTATTTCATAACCACAAACACTTTCACCTGAATAACTATCTATCCATAAAATATCTTTATTATTTGTAATCTAATATTCATATATTATGTAAACAACATCATACAATTGAAGACGGTAAGAATGTAGTGAGAAGGGCACTGAAATAAAAATGGAATGTCTTACCCTAACCCTACTTTATGAACATGAGCTAGTTGGATTTGGAAGTAACATTCATATTGACAGTACATTCTAAAGATAAATAAACTATACATATATAATATACAGTTATGTACTTATTGTTATCCAAATTCTAATAGCAATGTTTAAGGTACTAGAAATTTGCTTGAGTATTTCCATTTTATGTTACTTGGTCATTCTACTCCACTACAATTCAGAGGTAAATAAAGCCAATAACATGTGTTATGTCTATGTCTATGGTTCCACCCTGACCAGCTTGATAAGAAAATCAATACATCAACATTTACAATCAAAACAAATAATATATATGATTGAGAAATGGGCCAATCTACATTACTTTTGGAACTTTAGGTATATTTAGATTCCAATACTTTTGTCCTTTCACTTGAGTAACATTTGAATACAGGACTTTTACTCGTAAGAAAGTATTGCTACACTTTGGTACTTCTACTTTTACTTAAGTACTATATCTGAGTACTTTCCCCACCTCTTATCTTAACACAGTGGATGTTTAGAGTAACAGGATGTGTGTGTGTGTGTGTGTGTGTGTGTGTGTGTGTGTGTGTGTGTGTGTGTGTGTGTGTGTGTGTGTGTGTGTGTGTGTGTGTGTGTGTGTGTGTGTGTGTGTGTGTGTGTGTGTGAGAGAATAAAAGTTTCTTGTTGTTATCAGAGTGACACTTCTTGATGCTACTTACGGCAGAGTGGACAGCAGGAAGCAGAACATGGATATGAGTCCTATCACCACGCTGCAGTACTCCCACACATTGTCCACACACTCCTCCAGCAGGTAGAGGATCCACGGGGTCCCGTTCACACACACCAGCCGGCCAGGAGGAGAGCTCCAGTTTCCTGCAGCCACGTCCGCACTCTTCCCGGGGAAACGAGCGGTGGCCATGGCCCAAATGCCGGCTCCGTTCCCCGGCTTCCTGCACGCTGTCCTCGCTCCTGCTGCGACTGCTACTTCCAAATCTGGAGTAGATGTGGTTTAATCTAGCAACAAGCCTAATGAAATGAGGTCTGACACACTTGCCTGCCTCATAAAATAGATCCGTCATTTAACGAGACTGCAAGACAAAACAAACTCACAACAGATATCAGGGAGCTGAACTATGGAAGTATAAAGATAACTGGTTACACCGTTCGTTCCTTCCTATGAGAGTTGCTCAGTGGCGAGTGAAGCCCAAAATGTAGCGACCGTAGATTCAGAAAGTAACCGTATCATCCAGGATTTCACTACATAGCATGCGCAGTGGAGTTTCCATTAAGCCCCGCCTCCGACTTCCCGCTCTCGGCTTTCAGCTTTTACCACATTTTACAACTTTTGGACCATCACGATTTAAATTAGGGCTATGAAATTGTTCGTGCTGGGTAGTTTATTTAGTAAAATATGATACGCTAATTTACAGACGTCTCTTTCCCAATATAAGTCAAAGGAAAAAAGTATTTTTGGGCCAAAATTACGTCACGTGAGTTGTAATACCTAGGGTTGGGCGATATTGCAAAATGAGATAATGCAAAAGTGTTATTACATACAGCAATATTATATTTCAGGTTTGAGGTATATATGTTTATAAAGGTATATTTTTCAGTTCCAGTCAACATAATTAATTTAGATGTATTAATATGACTGTCTGAATAGTCTATTATTCATCAGTCTGCAACATTACTTATAAGTACCACCGTTGGGCCACTACGACAATTTGCTTCAAAGTCTGGCACTTCCTGGGGGCTTGAACTGAACAAGTGAGAACATCCGTTTTATTAGTGAGTAACCTTATTATTCTGGAAATCCTTCCATATTGTGATAATTGATAAGGTTCTTATTTTGCTTTCGCTTTTAGTACTGTCATTAAGGCTAATTTGCATACTTGAGGATGAGATGCTAAAACAAAAAGACGGATAAAAATAGCTTCCGGTGACCACCCACCTGATATAATGGACTCGAACAATCCTTCAAAGTGTTTATCGGTTCTTTTCAAACTCCTCCCACATCCTTACGTTCCTTTAAACTGTGATTATGGTATTTAAAAAGCACTAAATATACGCTACTAGCTTAATGTTATCCATCGCTGCTGTTACCCAAGCAACCAGCCATCACGAAGGACATCCGGTGAGGATTTTCAAAATGAAGTCCGTTCGAAACCGTTATCAGAATCAGTTTTATTACCAAGTAAGTTTACACATCATGCAAGGAATTTGCTTTGGTATAAACGGTGCATATACAACACATAAAGTAGATTGCGTAGCAAAAAATAGTACTATTATAAAAGCTATTTTTATAAAATATTTTAAGACCATTGTAACAATAATTGAGAAATACATTACATTACATTTTATGTTACTTTCGATAAGTCCTCCCTGCAGCGCTTTTTACCAAAGCGATGTACGTACTCAATACTGTGGGCAATCCCCAGGAGCAATTTGGGGTGAAGTCTTGCCCAGGCAGGGACACAAGTGGCTCAAACAAAAATGTTTTCACATTATGTAATAACACAACATTCATTTAATCTTCATTATGCATGTACAAATGTAATATTCAAAGAATTAGCAAAACAGTATGTTCAACAGGGACATTTTTTATTCCACAGATGCTGTATTTCACTTGCTTGTTTGTGTTGATTCAAACTATTTCAACATGTTTCCATGTCTTTTTCAGTCTCTGTGTTTCAGATGAATGTGGGAACAACACAGGTGTAACAACAGTTCCAGACGTCCATCTGCGTGGTTGTGTAACACAGACAGAGTATGCCAAGCTCAGTTGACCAATAATATTAAGCCAACAGTGAAACACCCTCTCCGATGCATATATAAAAAAGCAGCCTTTCATCTGTCTCCTTCAGAGTCTCATCGAACGCTTCAAATAAAGCCGAATAATTCTGGAAATGAAGACTGTGTCCACAACAACTTTGGATCTCATCTCCAATGGAATGATAAAACATGTTCTGTCACTTATCCCTCAGTTTGTGCATCTCGCACAACTTGTCCTTAGCAACTGAGATGTTACATATGTCTGACATATGTCTGACTGTTATTCTGTTAACATGCTTTTGACCATAATAAAGACATGAATGTACACTTATGTGTAAAGAAGTCATTTTAACCAACTTTCATTTTTATGAATGTTATAGATTTACACAGGTGATTTGATTGAATACGATCTCAAATGAATGAAGACATATAAAAGTGTTTGTGTTTTTATTTGTGTATAAACATGTGCAACTACATTTTGTACTGGCTGTTAAGAAAATTAACAAGATACAGAAAAATACATCTTGACAATTATTGTTAATTAATTCAAAAATAATAACAAAAACTAATAAAAACAGAGAGAAAAAAATACTATATAAACCAATAAATCAAATTAATTAATAAAAACAATCATAATAATATATATATATTTAAATATACATGAGGTAATACTCATATCATACTGTCACACTCACCTTCCTACATCAAGATCATATAACAGGCCAATTGTAGATGCTTTTCACATATCTGATCATAAAGACATTAATGTCAAACATCACATTACATTAATACCTTTATTATATAATCATTATATAAATAATCATTCACATGTAGCCACTATTGCAACTTCATTTATTAAATTACTATCAATCATAATATATTCTTTCACTTCTGCAGAAGTTCATCAATTGCAAAGTGCATTCCTGAGAATAAAGCATGTTTGTGGTTTGAAGCTTTAAAAGTATTTTGTGATATTTTGTATTAGTAATTTCCACGTAACACAAACTTGCACAAACAAATGTTTATCAAATACCATCATATTCAATATGATTTCCATTTATCATGTTATATCCTTTTATATGAGAAAACTACAGTTTCAAAAGTGCATTTATAAGATGTTTGTGGTTTGAATCTGTAAAAGTACTTGTTTTTGGCCACTTGTAGTCAGGGGCAAAAGTCAGTGTCTTTGTCCTCTGGTGTTAAATGCTGTAATGGAAAGGGAAGCAGAAAGTGTGTGACTTAAAGTTATGTTTTAACTTGCTCTGTGAATATACACTGAATCAGAATCAACATCAGAATCAGAATACCCTTATTCGTCCCAAAGAGGGGAAATGTACATTGTTACAGCCAGGAAACAGAAACAATCGAAGTCTAATACTGTAGTTCAGGTCCAGGAACTCAAATAATCATTATTCAGACTTACACACAACAACATGCTGACTGCAGTGGGGTTTGAATCTGTGTCCCCCTGATCCGAAGTTCCGAACACCACCAACGCACTAGTCCACTGCGCCACTGCCGCCTCGTAAATGTTTATAAAGACATAATAAATAAAGACAATATTTACACAACATATACATATTTGACAGACTGAGTAAAGTAAAATATAATAAAATATCACAAATAGCTATATAATATATTTAAGTGGAGAGCTGTGCAGATTTAAAAAGAGGTAGTTTTGAGCAGAAATGTGCAAAATGTTACATTACATAAATACGCGTGAACAAATGGATCATAGGCCCAGTCGTGATACGTTTGTTAATTCTAAAATGTAAAGTCTCATTAACCCTCCTATTGTCTTCGTGTTCCGCCCCTTACTTTGGTGTTCGTGGTCAAATTTGACCGGTCCTAGGCTAGCTAGGGAAATTCCACCGCCCAATGATCACAGTGCAATCTTAATGGACACACCACAAACTATTGGAAACAATTCATATATTTTAGTATAGCATTTAATAATTCAACAATAATACCACTGCTACTGCTCCTGCAATACCCATGTCTACTGCTTATAACAACAACAGTAATAATAACAACATGTTTATATGTTTAACTGATTTCAATTTAAAATATTTGTATCAAAAAGCTAGAGTAAAATTGTAACAAAGGACGTCTAAAAATGTTTAGACGTCATATTACAAATAACTGCTATCATGGGAGAGTTATAAACATTTAAAAAGGAGTTACTCAAAATCAGAATCTGGCTTATTGCCAATTTAGTTTTTTACATGCAATGTAATACATTACTTTTGTGTATTTGTGTATTAATTGCAATAAAAATATAATAAAAAAATATACATTTAAAATAAATATAATGTTAAGAATTGTAAAAATACGTAAAAAATATAATACAAATATGTACAATATACTTGGATGTGCAAACAAATATTCCAGAGGACGTAGACCTAATTGTCCAACAATATGTACATTAACACAACATATAGAAAGTGTAAAAATTAAAGATACTAACAATTGTCATTTATTTGGTATAAAATGTCTATACAATAATTGGAATAAAATACAATTGGAATCAATAAAGTACTTCTTATCTTATCTTAACCAGCTCAATAAAAGTCATAGCTAATTTGACATATCACAAAGGTTATAATGGGCTGTTTCCTATGTTTCCCGAGGACACTTGAAGGCAGCATCCCAACCCCAACCTGTTCTGGCTATGGATAAGAACGTTCTGGTCCCTCCCTCCATCCACCTGTTGCAAGGCGCGCTCTCGTCTGCCGCACGGTGGCGCGCTTTCCAATGGTGGCCGACGAGGATGATGATGATCTCTCTGGGGGAACCTGAAGCTGAGCAGGGTGAATGTGTGTGTTGCTGTACCGCTACAGACGGAGCGGTTTGGAGGGACTGACCGAAGCGTCCTCGTCTTGCAGGTAAACCGTCCGACATTGTAGGTTTTAAAGTGTTAGAAATTAATTGTGTTTTCTTGTTGCATGGCATTTTAGCGTTTACAGACAGAAACGCGTTGCTGGGATAAAGGGAATGAATGCCACCCACATTCCCTGATGTCGGGAAAGTTGTCTGGATGAGGGTGAATCAGCTCTCTCCTGCTGGGTAAAAATGCTTTTTCATTGTTAACTGAAAGCATGAATGGACAGAGGAGTGTGCAGGTGGATTAAATATGGTATTTCGTGTTTTTGGCGATGAATGCAATATAGGGATAAATACGAGTTAATTATTGCATAATGCTAACAGTGTAATGCTCGTGGAGGAATGCGATGCACTGTGTAGAGGACACACGTGCTGCTTTAAAGTGAATATTTTTGAGGTTTATATGGAACATGTTGACCCTTTATTTTACACCTGCTCTGCTGTACTTTCATGTCGCCTCTCACTCTCTCTCCCCCATCTCTCTCTCTCTCTCTCTCTCTCTCTCTGTGTGTGTGTGTGTGTGTGTGTGTGTGTGTGTGTGTGTGTGTGTGTGTGTGTGTGTGTGTGTGTGCGCGTGTGTGTGTGTGTTTCGGTGGAAATACTGAGGAATGTGTGCTTACAGCTTGAAAGGCATGTTCAGTCGCATTACTCACATCATTTGGTCTGTGCAGGTTATGCTCTGGAAATCTACTGTTGCGCCAACTATGTGCGTGTGGTTGTGTGTGTGTGTGTGTGTGTGTGTGTGTGTGTGTGTGTGTGTGTGTGTGTGTGTGTGTGTGTGTGTGTGTGTGTGTGTGTGTGTGTGTGTGTGTGTGTGTGTGTGTGTGTGTGTGTGTGTGTGTGTGTGTGTGTGTGTGTGTGTGTGTGTGTGTGTGTGTGTGTGTGTGAGTGAGTGAGGGGGCACTCCTCAAGGTCACAGGCAGATGTTGATGTCTCAGGCAGTTTCCTGTTATTATGTTCCTGCTTTATTTCCACATAAACAGGTATTAAATGATATTTGTTCACCTCCATTGTGAATAAAATGTACTATACAATACCAATCTCTAATTAATGTAAAAGGTGCATTCCATTCATTCATGTGTTTTACTCCTTTTCCATTCCTGCCAACTCTGTCATGTCCACCAGTTTATCAGAGAGCAGCACAGACACTCAGATGCTCATGAAGACCATAGTTGTTATCCAGGAATGAGAAAGCATCTAAATCTATATATAAGGATATATATATATGAGGATCTATATATGAAAGCAACTCACTATCACGAACGAGGTCCTAATATTTAATGCGCTGACTTTTCCCCCTTAAGCCTGCACGCCTGGGTCTCACCGGTATGTGCTGAGCAGAAAATGCTTCCGTTCAGCACAGGAGAGGAGTTTGGGCAGCAGCGGGGAGTAATGAATAATAAATGGTTCAGAAAATGTGTGGATGTTAGTTGGCTGAGTGTTACGGTAATGCACCGGCACATCCTTCTTCTGTGGAAATCCTCTGTGCAGTCTGAGTCTCACAGCGCAGACTTTAAAGAGGACACACACACACACACACACACACACACACACACACACACACACACACACACACACACACACACACACACACACACACACACACACACACATATACACACACACACACACACACACACACACACACACACACACACTTAAATCCACATACACACAGAAAAGCCAATTTAAAATAGTCTTTAAGGACCTTCTATTATTTGTGTTATAATATTTGATATCCCTGTCTGGGACATTTTAGCACGTTAAAAAGCAAAGTGGGTCCCAAAATATATTTTTGCATGACAAATCAGGGAGTTTATGAAGCAATTATCTAGTTTATGTATGATTCCGATTATTTAAAAAAGGTTATATGCTCATCTTCAGGTTAATATTAGTATGTTGTTCCTCTACTGTGACATGTCTCCATGCTTTAATGTTCAAAAAGCTCTTCATTGTTCTCATACTGCCTGTGCTGCAGCACCTCTTTTCACCCTCTGTCTGAAACCAGAGCCCAGTCTGCTCTGATTGGTTAGCTGGCCGGCTCTGTTGTGGCTGGTCAACCTCTTAGAGATGTCGCGCCCCTTAGCCTATCACCTACAATATGTTGGAGCATTAGCCAATAGGAGCGCGATTGTTACATAATGATGTCACTATGTTCCGGAAATAAACAAAGGAGTCTAATGGAGGCGTTTCATGCTGGGGGGGGAGTGTGTGGGATTGGGGATTTTAGCCTTTGCAGACCGTTAACATGCACAAAAACGTGTATAACACGCTAGAGGAAATTAATGGATTACATTTTTTTTAAATAACTCTCCAAACCCTGTTCAATGCACATCTTGTCTTTCTGCAGTGAGACATCCATAAGTGTCACATTAAGTGTTCCTGTGGTCTGGAGCTCTTATCAGCTGCACCATGACCGCTCAAGAGATAAAGTGAGATATTCACTCTCTCCCGTCATGCTCAGTCTCTGCTTTCTGTCTCCATTTGTCCCATTCTGTCTGACTTTATCTCTTCAGTCTGCTCTTACAGTAGTTATCTCCTGCAGCTCCTGTCCTACTGTAATTCCCAATTCCCAATTGCTCTGCAGCTGCATTACCTCCGGGCATGAATAATGGAGAGTTTTTCTGTTGGTCCCACACTCATACGTTATGTTCCACACCCCGGGGTCTATCTTTCAAGAAGCATTTGCTGATTTCTCTTTGGCAGTGTGGATCTATTCTCAGAGAAATCTTCAGGGAATCTATTCTTTGTGACTTATTCATCTTATTTATTCATGAAATTCATGACACCGGTTACATAAGTGATTGGCCCAGTTATAGGGAAACTACCAACTTTACCAGTTTTTAATCCTAATTGTACCATTAGTATGGATTACAGAGTGCTGCAGGGAGGACTTATTTCTGTAGGCTCCCTCGACAATAAAGCCAATGGGATTTTTCCATTGGATTTCAGTATATCGTAAAAAATAATCTCTGGTGATCATTTCCACAACTTTGTGATTTTTGAAGCATGAATGATATCGCCATAAGTCAAAATGTAACGTTAGGCTATAAAGTAACAACATCACGGTCACATGACTTCACGTCACCACCGCTAAGCTAAAGGCGGCTAATGTTCGGCGTGATTACGTTTAGTATCCCCATTTAGATATTTATTAGCAACCACCGTTTTTTGTACACTTGTAAGCTTTGTATATTCACCAGTAGGCAGTGTTTCCCCTATATACAGATAGTGGTGGCGCAGCGCCGCTGCTGAAATATGAGCGCCGCTGCTAGGGGGCGCCAGCCAGGTACCCAAAAAAAATAAAAATAAAAATGTTTTTCTTTACTTTTTTTTTTTTTCTTAAAATAATAATAATAAGTGGCGACCCTTTTTCATTTTTGATTGTTTGTTATGTGGATTTGTAGTATTTGTGTTACTGGCATAGGCGACACAGGCGGTCACCTAGGGCGCCAGATCTGGGGGGCGCTGCGCTGGTAGCTCTGGGAGGGAAAAAACATTTTTGACCGTTGGCACTCATCCAAATGTTCGGCCTTGATGTAACAACATTCATAATTAAGTAAATGTAACACCCTTTTCATCCCGGTTACACATTTAATTTGCCCTGTACGGTGGGCGCTGTAAAATATTCAAAAAAATATCTTCCCGGGAGTGCATACCCCCGGACCTCCCTAGAGGATGTGACGTCCACCCCCCAATTCAAACATGTTCATACAATACTGAATACATTTGAAGCCATTTTGACGTCTATTACTTATGTCAATAAGTTTCTGTTTTTGCAGTGTATTTGTCTTTTCTAGAGATTTTTCATTTATTCTTTACACATAAAATGTCGCCTAAAATCTCACCTAGGGCAGCAAATTGTCTAGAACCGGCCCTGGTACTAGGCCTCAAGAGCCTTTCTTGTGCTGACACATAGAAACAAATTGGCGGGGCGCACTTCGCACGCGCACACACTAAAAAATTCCACGCGCTCCGCGCTTACATTATGCTGGGCCCACATGCCTTAGCACCGCTGCTATGACTCCATCCTAGGGGAAACACTGAGTAGGTATTTACTGACATACAGTATCTTATATTGTGGAACAAAACGTGAAAATCTCTTCAGCTCGAGTTAACCACAGACCTTATTTCAGACTACAAACACTTTCACATCTGTAAATCAAGCTAACTAGTGTTCACTTTCTGCATTTTTATACACAGCATTTTTGTAAACGGAGGAGCTACAAAAATGGCAACGTCAAAGAAAAGCACACGTGGTCGACCGAGGAGGTGAAGACGTTCCTACATCTCATTGGCCAAAAAAAAGCCGATCGCCCCGCCTACACTGCGTTGCTACCCCAGGTCCTAAACTGTAATGTAAATGCGCCACGGCCAGCGAGGCAGCCCGAGGCCTGAGCGAGGACGCTTAGGGACGCTTAAACGGGGCTACGCCGCTGCAGTGGAAGTGTGCCATATGGTTAGAATTGCAGTGCAGAACTGTTTCTACCGTTCAGGCAGTGAGAGTAGTTATACAAACATTGTTGACTTGTTTTTTTACAAGCTGATCAGGTATACTCTAATACAGCCAGAAGCTCCTCAGAGCTCCAGACATCACTTTCAATTCTCAGATTTACGTTTTTTGGATATAATGATCAAACATTGGTAATCAAACTTGTTAGTCTCTTGCTTGAAAAGCTGTTTTAACTTAACAAAAAGTTAATACAAAGGCTTAAAAACTATTTATTCTGCAAATAAGGGTTGATGAAGCTGCCAAATGACTTATTAATGAAAAACTCTTTCCAACCGAGTTTCTCCTCCACTCCTTCTTCCTCCCCCTTGCTAATAAGGATATGCATAAATAAAGACTGAAAGAAAGATATGAAGCAGTTATGTGGAGAAAACAGGAATGCAGTGCTCTTTTCTCTCCCTTTCATTCTGCTCTTTTCTGAAGTGTGTGTGTGTGTGTGTGTGTGTGTGTGTGTGTGTGTGTGTGTGTGTGTGTGTGTGTGTGTGTGTGTGTGTGTGTGTGTGTGTGTGTGTGTGTGTGTGTGTGTGTGTGTGTGTGTGTGTGTGTGTGTGTGTGTGTGTGTGTGTGTGTGTGTGAGAGAGCAGGTGCACATTACACAGAAGGATAGGGCCGACCGAGCAGAGAGAGGGAGAGAGAGAGAGAAAGGGGGGAGACGGGGGAAGGAGGTCTGTCTTATAGGTCATACAAAAGAGCCAGTGTTTCCTCTCTCAGAGCGCTGAGTGAAGACAGCGCTGGAGGAGAGAGGCCCTTCGGTCACATTGTCCTCACATAGCCCCGGACCCTCTCAACCCTCACCCCCTGCACACACCCCCCTGTCACCCCCTGCTCACACCCCCCTGTCATCCCCTGCACACACACCCCTGTCAACCCCTCACTCAGTGGCCCTCTACCCGCAGCCCTCCTGCAACATGTTGGTGTCTGCTAGAGTTTTACATGCAATCAAATGTAAGGATATTGCCAACAAAAAACGACTACCTACTGCTAGCTATCATAGCGTGTGCGTGCATTTGTTCGTGCATTCGTGTGTGTGTGTGTGTGTGAGAGAGAGAGAGAGAGTGTGTGTGTGTGTGTGTATGTGTGTGTAAAGACTGCATTCCTGAGCTTGCTGAGCCGTAGCTGGGTGATTAATAGTAACTAGCTGATTGTATAAGAACTAAAATTCCTCAGGTTCGTTTTTTTTTTCTCTGCTTTTACAAACACACACACACACACACACACACACACACACACACACACACACACACACACACACACACACACACACACACACACACACACACACACACAGAGTTAAAGACACTGGCAGCTTGTTTCCACCTGTACATGCTTAACAGTTAACTGAACAGCACATTTGAGTTGCGTTGTGTTTTACTTTTATGTGTGTGTGTGTGTGTGTGTGTGTGTGTGTGTGTGTGTGTGTGTGTGTGTGTGTGTGTGTGTGTGTGTGTGTGTGTGTGTGTGTGTGTGTGTGTGTGTGTGTGTGTGTGTGTGTGTGTGTGTGTGTGTGTGTGTGGGTGTGTGGCTTTTAATGAGGCATTCAGGTAGAATAATGGAAGCTCAGTGTGTGTGTGTTATCTGCAGGTTGCACAGGGAATTCAGGACACAGAAACCTTATCCACCTCTGGCTTTCTTCTCCCTCTGACTATCCTTCCTCCTCTCCTCCTGGTGTCTGTTTTCCTGCTTGTTTTTTTCTGTTGTCTTTCTCTGATCCTCTCCATCTGTCCTCTCTGTCCCTTTATCTTTCTGGATTTCTATTTTCCTACTCCAAGCTTGTGATTACATGTAACGGCATTATGCAATCGGGATACAAAATAAAGGTGGCTGTATTCCGTTTCAGTTACATAACAAATCAGAATACTGTTACATTTCCGAAAATTGTAGATTACTAGCAGGATTACAATGTTGGTAAAAAACTAAGAAGAACATATCGTGTTTGCTGGAAAAGGATCAAATGTATTTCTTCATTGTAAGCTGTACTGTTCTGTAGTATAATACTTTAGGCCTACTGCCCGAATCTGCTTAACCAAAGGAAGGTTTTCCTATAAATAAGATCTCTGAGCAGAGGACACATGTTTGATCCTAAATGTCTTGGTTTCTGCTTTTCTAAGGTCACCTTGTTCTGTTGTCTTTCATATTACACTTGTGACAAACATTAGTTATAATGGACAAATATCAATCCTGTGTTCAACAGAGATAGTGGAGGTTATGAAGGATTTATGGCTTCTGGACACATAGACGTTTTTATTTAGTTTGGTAAACCGCGTAGAAGATGCTCGTGGAGTGTGGAAGTGATGAAAGCATGGACGAGTGGTTCCATGCACTGATTGTTACATCACATGTCA
Source organism: Notothenia rossii (assembly GCF_949606895.1). Taxonomy (NCBI): domain Eukaryota; kingdom Metazoa; phylum Chordata; class Actinopteri; order Perciformes; family Nototheniidae; genus Notothenia; species Notothenia rossii. The sequence goes on along the minus strand of NC_136902.1, from coordinate 86,480,984 downwards.
CTACGCTTTTACCCAACGCTACTTACATCTACTCAATAGTGTGTGTGTGTGTGTGTGCGGGTGTGTGCGGGTGTGTGTGCGTGTGTGTGTGTGTGTGTGTGTGTGTGTGTGTGTGTGTGTGTGTGTGTGTGTGTGTGTCTGTGTGTCTGTGTGTGTGTGTGTGTGTGTGTGTGTGTGTGTGTGTGTGTGTGTGTGTGTGTGTGTGTGTGTGTGTGTGTGTGTGTGTGTGTGTGTGTGTGTGTGTGTGTGTGTGTGTGTGTGTGTGTGTGTGTGTGTGTGAGGAAAATCTCCGCTTTTTGTTTATGGTTGTTTTGTAGTGTTTGGTCACGGCAGCCTGGCTCGGACCAATAAGAATTCCTGATGTGGTTTTCTGGCAAAGGGCTGTTCTCCCATCAGCGTGTTGGCAGGGCAGACGACGTCCCCAGAAAGCTCCGCTTTGTTACCTTGGGTCGGCTTTGGCTCGCCGCAGCGTGACTTTTGGAGGAAGGTGACAGAACTAGATGACGTCCAGGGTTGGGAGGGATACTTTAAAAATGTAATCCGTTATGAATAGTAGTTACCTTTTTAAAACTAATGTAATCTGTTGCTCCCCAAGCTTGGTGCCGTCTGATTGTAGTGAAAAGTGGGAGCAGCAAACAGACAATGACACAGATACATATGCTTAGACACTCATCCTCTGAAAGCAGGGAGCAGACACAGTGGGTGTCTGTTTTGAATAATGGGGGGGGGGGGAGCGGTAATTATAGTTTCAAAGTCTCAAAATGCTACAACTACTGTCACACACTGGATGAAGGTGAAGTGTTTTGTTAGAGGAGGATGAAAGCGTAATTAAGGAGCACTATTGGAGTGACTCTGATGGTTATTGGACTCAGGATTAATTAATTTGGATTCCCGCTGTATGAAGAAATTAAAGGACGGCGCAAGTGGAAACAATTCACAAAGGGATTAACCTGTTTAAAACACATGCTCAAAGTAAGCCGGATTTTGCCGATGTGTTTATGTGGATTCAAAAGTCGAAAATAATCTACAAAATGGAGGAGACCGATCTGATCGGAGCAACTGTGACAAATAATCCAACTGGAACCGGCATGGACAATGACAATGTTTTAAAAATGCGCTTATCCAGAAAAGCCTGGTTTGGACACTTTACGGGAAGAAGAAACATTTCTATTAAAGAACAAATTATACATTTCTATCTTTTTATGCCTTTATTGCTACTAACTTGCATTGTTATTAAAACGAATTAATCCATTAAAAAAAGTATTTAATTGTAATGTAGAGACAAGGCTTTTAGCGACAATCATGTATTGCTTTACAATATATGTAAAAAAAGCAAAAAAGTCTAAATATGATATTTGGCCTCAAATTTCTGAGGCCTGGCGCACCCCCTGCGATCTTTTGCCCCCAAGGGGGGCGCGCCCCCCAGGTTGGGAACCACTGATGATACTCACTTTTAGACGGGTTTCGGAGGGTTATTTTAAAGAGGACATATTGTGGCATGACATGTTAACATGATTCATCTTTCAAACAGGTCTTTATTACACAGAAGCCAGTCCCAGAGCCCAGTCTGCTCTGATTGGTTAGCTGCCCGGCTCTGTTGTGATTAGTCGACCACTTAAAGATGTCCCGCCCCTCAACCAATCACGTACAATGTGTTGGAGCGCTAGCCAATAGAAGCATGAGTGTTACGTAGTTATATCACAATGTTCTGGAAGTAAACAAAGGAGTCCAATTGAGTCGTTTCAGGCAGGGGGGGGGGGGGACTTTAGGATTGTAGCCTTTGCAGACCATTTACATAAACAAACACCTGTACAACCCAAACTACGGGGAAGCGAAAACCCTGAAAAAAATAGCAGGGCCTCTTCAAAGATGTAATCTGTTACAGTTACTAGTTACATTACATTACATCACATGTTAGACACTTTTATCCAAAGCAACTTACATACTCAATACTGTGGACAATCCCCACAGGAGAAATTTGGGGTGAAGTGTGTTGCCCAGGGACACAACGACATGCTGATTGGAGTGGGAATTGAACCAGTGCTCCCCTGATCCGAATACCAACACACAACCCACTGCGCCACACACCTCCTGTCGTTTCCTGATAACGTACTCTCTTTTAATGTAATCCGCTAGCCCCCAAAGCCTCTGTATGGGTTCTTATGTGTGTGTTAAACACGCCTCCAACCCTTCCTGGTGTTTAATGTTTAATTGAGGCTGACGGGATCAGTGATAATAGTTAACATAGCGCCTTTAAATTCCCTCAGCTCTGACTTCATTCACAACATTCATACCAGAGAACTGTTTATTCTCAATGAACCATCCTGTATTTATAAATTATTATATTGCATCAGAATGAATACTAGAAAAACATATTAGGAATAAAACAAATGACACATTATTTGAATAGATGGTGACAATTTAACATGCTTAATGGACTTTAATTTGAAGTCACCACACTGTAAAATGTGTGTGTGTGTGTGTGTGTGTGTGTGTGTGTGTGTGTGTGTGTGTGTGTGTGTGTGTGTGTGTGTGTGTGTGTGTGTGTGTGTGTGTGTGTGTGTGTGTGTGTGTGTGTGTGTGTGTGTGTGTGTGTGTGTGTGTGTGTGTGTGTGTTTGGTAGGTATGTATGATTTTGAAGCAGATATGTCACACATTAGCAAGGAGTCATCCATTACCTGTTACTCAAATATTAACTTACAGAGGGAAACAGGAAGATAGAAAAATGGGGGAGGGATAGATGAGGGACAGTGATAGGAGTAGGAGTTATTTTTAAGATACTTCAAACATTGTTGTTCAATTTCATTTTCGCATGAAGCCTGTCTGACAGCATAGTTACCTTGGCCGAGGAAGTTATGTTATTATAAAAATAAACCGAGTGGTGCGGTGATGACATATTTTTGTAGGCTGACCCAGAAATCAAAATGAACATCCCGGCATTTTTTTTCTTACACTGCTTAGTTGAATACTATTCTGATAGGTCAATTTGGACATTGGCTATTTGTCGCTATCAGACAAGGGACTATGTGCAGTCATATCAATCCGCAGAAAGAAGTCCGGTCAATTTAAAGTCAGCTGCGAAGAAACATTAGTCTGCACTTTTTAAATATTTATTCTTATATTTGTGGAGAGCACAACAGCAGAAGAAGACGGACCGGAAGTTAACAATAACGGGACACGGTATGGCAGTGTTTAAAGACTGGTTAATGTCAAATAAAATGTGAACAGACTTGGAGAGTTATAGAAATGCTCGATTACGTTGCTGTCGCTGCAGTTCCAGCCGTTGGTACGATGTTGAACACACTTTTATATTCGGAAGCAATACTATCATTTAATATCGATAATGTGAGTCGAGTCGTTGGTCCTGCTCACCCTGACGATGTTCTTGTTTCATTCATACATTATCCCTTCCTAATGTAACCTACCCCTCCCTCTTTTTACTCCAGGACTCTGCTGTAGAAAAGCTGCCTCCTCCAGAAAATCCCTCATCTCCATGGTAACGGGCCTCGGGCAGACCCAGAAAAACATCGGGCCAAATTCGTCCGTTCCTCTCCAGCTTACCTGAATCTGGATCATACTGAAGACGATATAAAAAAATATATATAATTCTTGAAGTATTAATGATGACCTTTCACTTCTTGGAGTTATTTTACAATTTGTGTACAGTCACCGAAGCCAGAATACCTACAATTGTGAAAAATGTAATATTTTAGACTCTATACGTTACGTAAAATGCAGAGGAATTTTTATACTCTCTAAATGTTAGCCTGGAGGAACGTTTAAAAGATTGCTGTCCTTGAGCAATATGTCAGGGATGTATCCATGCACCATTAAGGGCTCTTAAACTGGACACCAGTCCCAAACTGGTCTGAAAGGAGTCCCCAAAACCGGACCAGGATGCACCAGCTGTTCAGCCGGGTGCTGGGGCAGCGGGATCTGTCCAGGGCGGGGGATCTATTTTCTCTGGAGGACTCAGAGATCGAGGCCTGTCTGTCTCAGGCTCTGGACCAGATCAAGGCCATCTCCTGCTCACAGGTCAGAAACCAACACATAGACAAGAAGTAACCAAGATATTTAGGATCATAAATGTGTCCTCTGCTCAGAGATTTTATTCATAGGAAATCATGCCTTTCATTCAGGATATTCAGGCAGTGGCCTATACACCAAGAATGAAACACATGAGCACATACTGCAGTTTAAAAAAGCGGAAATACAACATTTGAGCACACATACACACAATTAAACTCACACACACAATGTTATGAACACACAGGTACACCTACTGAAATAAAAACAGAACAAATGAACCAAAGAAAGTGAAACATGAAGCAGATTCAGGCAGTAGGCGTATAGATTCACACTTAAAGTATTATCCTACAGAACAGTAGAATTTACAAAGAAGAAATTAAATGTTATCCTTTTACAACAAACACAATATGCCCTTTCAATTTTGTTTTACTATCATTGTTATCATGCTAGTAATCCACAAGTTTTAGAAATGTAACACTAATCTGATGTGTTTTATGTACCGGTAACTGTAAGGGGATACAGTCACCTAATCCCGTTACATGTAAACTGTCTCTATCCAGGATGAATTTATCTAAGATATCAAAGGTCATGTTCTAGTTTAATTAATTATTCATGCTCTTATCCATAATTCATATTTTTGTCCTTCATTCATCACTGTATCCTTAATTCATTGTGCCCTCTCACCGTCTGCCGGCTCACAGGACTATCTAACCAATGACAATGACCAGGCGGTGGTGGAGATCTGCATCACGCGCATCACCACGGCGATACGGGAGACGGGCTCCATCGAGCGGCACAGCGAGGCGCTGGTGGGGCTGTGGGAGTCGTGTCTGGAGCACAACCTCACCCCGCAGGGAGAAAACACAGAGGACACCCCGCATGCCAAGATAGCCTCTGACATCACCAGCTGTATCCTGCAGGTACTCACACACACACACACACACACACACACACACACACACACACACACACACACACACACACACACACACACACACACACACACACACACACACACACACACACACACACACACACACACACACACACACACACACACACACACACACACACACACACACACACATACATACATACATACATACATACATACATACATACATACATACATACATACACTCACTCACTCACTCACTCACTCACTCACTCACTCACTCACTCACTCACTCACTCACACACACACACACACACACACATTGAGGCACACACCCGTACACTAGACATTGTTTTCTCAATATCAAATAAAAATGTATTTATACATCACTTTTCATACGCAAAAGGTAAAACAAAGTGCTTCACAAACCATAAACTAATATTAAAACAATACTCTCACCTCCCTTGCCACACAGCTGCGTGATTAATAAAAACACTTAAAACCAACTGAATAAAAATAAATAAAAGAGGAACCCCCAAATGTTTGCATTTGCAGACCACAAATCTATAGAACACACTACAGCAAAGAGAAAACCCCAAGAGTAATAATAAGACCGCTTTAAGAGCAAATCAACTTTAAATAAGCACTACAGAGAGTCTTTTCAAATCTAAAGCATGCCTTAGTTTCCCATCAGACCTAGCAGCTGAAAGGCTTAAAAGCAGACCGACTCTGTTCCCTTTCGGAATGTTCTTAATACCATCATAATGAGACGGAGAGGCACGTACAGCGGCTCTGATGTCTTAACTCTGTCACTCTCTTTCCTCTGGATTTCATTCTTTTCTGTCTTACTTATTCACTGTCTCTTCCCCCCCCCCCGTCTACCTTTATTTGATCTCCTCGGTTCTATCTGTCATCTTGTCATGTTGAATCTGTTCATGCTCAAACACTCTCCTTACCCCTTCTCTGAAACTCCCACAGAGACAGAGGTGGATAGAAGTTCTCTTTAGTGACAATTGTGATTGTAAAACTCCTTCATTGAAAATCCTACTGAAGTAAAAGTACAAAAGTATTGGCATCAAGATATACTAGGTACCAAAAGTAAAGTTGTACACAAGGAAACAACAAAATGTACTGTACGGTTAGATTGAAATAAGTGTGATGATGAAAATAACATGATGTAGATTCATTTGATGAATACATAACTCTTTTGTGGATACATTGTCTCCACTGCCATCTAGTGGTGAAATAGACCAAGAAAACCAGGCTGCACACTTTTCCAAAATATCAACAGCAGCTTGATCGACGTTTTCTGTAACTGTCCAAGTCTGTTCACATTTTCTTTTCCATTAACCAGTCTTTAAACACTGCCAGAGCCCATAGTGTGGTCCTGTTAGTGTTTACTCCCTGTCTTTCTTCTTCTACTGTTCCCTTTAGTGTTTACTTCCTGTCTGTCTTCTTCTTGTGCTTTCTCTCACGTCCAGAGCTCTGTCTTTTAACATATTTCCTTCTCTTCCTTGATCCTCCTTAGCAACAGTCATTATTTTGCTAAGCAGCGGTTTGTTATCGAGTATTAACAACCTCTGAAATTTCCAAATTGACCAATCAGAATTGAGTATTCAAATATTTGTGTAATTAAATGTATATAATGACTGCTGAGGAGCATAGAAGTGATTTGACTGAATTTTGAAATAATAAACAATAATAGCCTACAATGTAAGGCTCAGCAGTATCTTTCAGTTTCACTGTCACACACACAAGGGTCACACATACTTGTATATCAGTGTGTCCTGTTGAGGGTGCTAGTGCATTTCAAATCCTTTTCTCTCTTTCTTCCTTCTGGAAGTGTTCGCTTTTTTTTTCAAGTGGTTTGGGATGGTACTTTTTAAAAGAATTTGCTGTTGCCTGTGTTGTTTGAAACAGGTGCGTTTTAACTGCAAATAAAATCTACCTATTTGTACAAATAAATACCCTGAAGGTATATAATAAAAGCCCCTGTATCTGACGAAGGCTGTCTCCTCTTCCTCCTGTCCTCAGAACTACAGCTGTCCCTCCGTCATGGTGCTGGCCGTCCCGGTGGCGGTGCGTTTCCTGCAGAGAGGGAACCGGGAGCTGAGCAGGAACATGTCCAGTTATCTGTCGCTAGCTGCCATCGCCAAGGCTGACCTGCTGGCTGAACACACCGAGGCCATAGCGCTCAGTGTGCTGGGAGGTAGGATGCTACTTTTATATTGTGATATTTAAATTAGGTAACTAATCACATTTATTCACATTGGAACAGATCACACTTTTAAAGTAACCCTCCAAACCCTGGATACTGGTCGGTATTGATTTTAACTTCCTGTCTTAACAATTGCAAAAGGTGAACTGTGCTGACCTCTCGACAGTCGTAAAGGAAAGTTTTCCCAAAGCTCTGCCCTTTAACCCGTTGTTAACACAGATGCTTATTAGTGAGGTGTAGGAGTCTGAAGGGCAGTAGTTTGCAATCCTTGATGGAGATTTGTTTACCCCTTTAGGCCTGTACACACACACACACACACACACACACACACACACACACACACACACACACACACACACACACACACACACACACACACACACACACACACACACACACACACACACACACACACACACACACACACACACACACACACACACACACACACACACACACCCTCACATAGCATCAGAGTGAGTGAGCTGCCCACCCTGATGATGCCTCCAGCTCTCACATGAAACAGCTTAGCTCTGCCTTAAAGTCTGTTTTTTTGACTGAAGTGAAGCCAAGGCTTGAGCTTAGAGCGGGAGATAGTTGAAGAGCCACTTTACACCTTTCGTTCATAAAACCGTGGCTGAAAATAGAGACACAAGGTGGACGCTGTTTCTGATTAGAGACTGAAAAGATTAATTGGCGTTTTGGGCTACAATGTTTTAAAACAAATGCCTGTCGTATGTATTAAAATACATTTTCTTTAACTGCTGCCAAATGTTGATTCTAAAGAAAGAATAGACACATGGACAAGTAGATAGGTATCTGGCTTTTGCTAGCATGTTAAATACATAGCTAACGTTCACTAGCTAGCTAGACAGACAGACAGACAGCTACACAGGCCGTTTCTCAATCGCGAGGATACTGGCTTGGCAGTCGCATACTTCCAAGTCACTTCCTTCAGAAGCGAAGCAAGTATACTTCCAAACCACGGCTTCGGAAAACAAAGAAGAATGGAACAGGCTAACAAGTGTGCCACTCTCTCTAACGGTTTCAACATAAACTGTACCGAAAATAAATACCTCACGATGTCTATCTAATTATGAACTTGCTTTACTTTCACGGAACACATTTTTGGTGATAACAAATGCAACAAAGTAACATATTTACCAACACATGTTTTACGCCACTACATACTCATTTAAATATGTGCTGCGCTGCGTCGGTTCAGCCATTCTCCGCAAGGGTTTTTTGAAATTGGTCCGTTCGCAAAGCATTGTGGGGATTTGAAGGACGCAAAGTCTACCCATGTGCAGCCTCGAAATTACCCCCAAACCAAGGACGTGGCCTCGGGGGAATTCCAAGTATGCTGGAGATTGGAACGGTCCTTCGGCGGCACTCGATGACGTAGTATCCTTGAAATATTTGCTTGAAAGCCAGTTTCCTCGCGATTGAGAAACGGCCACAGACACACAGACACAAAGTAACTAGGTGGCTAGGTAGCTAATTTATCTAGCTTGTTAAGTGGATGGATGGATGGATAGATAGATAAATGGATGGATGGATAGATAGATAGATAGATAGATAGATAGATGGATGGATGGATGGATAGATGGATAGATAGATACTTTATCAGGCCTTACACATGAGTTAAAAATACAGAACATTTGAATAAAATAGACTTCATGATACCTACATTTTTTTGGGGTGAAAATATTGTTTCGTGTTTGTTTATAAGAACTCCAGAGGGTACCTAGCTGTGGTACATTTCACATTTTTAACTTTTTAATTCTCTCTAAGTAATGCAATTGTTTTATCATTTAAACATGTTTCTTTGTAACATGTACACTTTGTAATTTACATATCAGATTCCTGGCGGTCTGACGCTCAGCGGAGATACAGTCACAATGTTTGTTTCCGAGCTTTGACCCTGAGATTTCTTTCCAAAAGATGTATGACCTCTCTTCATAATATCACACTTTGGGACTCTTGTGTACACCAACATGAAGTGAACCCTGGCCTTGTTTTTGAAAGCTTAGAAAGAGAGATACATTTAAAAAAAAAAAGGAAATATGAGAGGGATAGAAAGTTTTATACAAATAAACACTAAAGCTTCTAGGGTTGATGAACTGATGGTGGGCCTGATAGGTAGAGCAGAAATATAACAAACACACAGGGTTTGGTGGGGGTAAAGCAAATTCAGGCAGTAGGCGTATAGATAAACATGTTTTATTACATGAAGTCCATCATGTGCATCATCATGTGCAACTATACGAACCAAACAAGGACCTTAATGAACAAACCGATTCTTCATAGTGTCGGTAATGGTCAAAAACGTATAACATTCTTGGAAAAAACATAAACACAAGACTGACTGTATGCACACACACACACACACACACACACACACACACACACACACACACACACACACACACACACACACACACACACACACACACACACACACACACACACACACACACACACACACACACACACACACAGTTTGTTGAAGCAATAACAGATGAGCTCTGTGTCTCCCAGCAGCCCCTCTGTTCAGGAAGTGAGCTGATGTAATGGGATGGTTGATGGGGGGTGAGATGAAACTTTGGTCACAGGAGCTAGCTGGTTGGATGGACTGTGTGTCTGTTATTTGTGATGGCACATTACGTGCTGTATTTCCATCGTATATCTTTCAGCTTAGAGAGCGTGTAGCTAGTTTTACGAGGGTGTGTGTGTGTGTGTGTGTGTGTGTGTGTGTGTGTGTGTGTGTGTGTGTGTGTGTGTGTGTGTGTGTGTGTGTGTGTGTGTGTGTGTGTGTGTGTGTGTGTGTGTGTGTGTGTGTGTGTGTGTGTGTGTGTGTGTGTGTGTGTGTGTGTGTGTGTGTGTGTGTGTGTGTGTGTGTGTGTGTGTGTGTGTGTACTAGTAACAGGAAGCTCTAGGAGCAGGATGCGGCATGAAGGTTTTATAGCCTGCTACAGTAAGCCGCAACAGGCCATGGTAATTATCAAATGTCTCACACACACACACACACACACACCACACACACACACACACACACACACACACACACACACACACACACACACACACACACACACACACACTCTCTCACAATAGTACCTGCACACATATGGCATTACTTACGCCCTATAAGCATAGTTCCTTCCTTCTAACAGTAAAATCTGATCTTATGGTAACACTGCAGTGTGGTATGTGTCGTCTGTCAGATGTATGTTATTTACTTTCTCCCCTGCTGTGTAACATGTGTAGTTACTGTACTCTGGCTTGTAAGGTTAGGACCAGGCAGAGTGATTAGACTTCAGGGAGGGTGGTTTTGATGGAAGTCAGTGTGAAAGGTAGAATGCACTAACAGGTCACAGTTTCAGAAACAGTTGGAGACTCTGCAGAGCTGCAGGTGAAACATGTTACATTTCATATAGCTGGATGGGTTTCAGGAAACTGTAAAGCATGTGTTAGCCCAAAATCAACTTACATGCTTAGTATCTGCTCTTTCAGATATATTTTCAGTGAGATGGTTTTGGGAGATTCCATGAACAGCATCTATGTCTTGAATTTACATCATAATCTGTGTTATTCAAACAAGGTTTCTTAAAGAGGACATATTTTGCTAGAGAAGCCAAAGATGATCACCTATTATGCAAAATCCACCTTGTCATATCTTTTCTACATCAACATGTGTCCCCTCTGTGTAAAAAGATTCTGAAATGTTTAGGAAAAAAGATTCTCTTTTTGTCCTGATCCATTTATATAAAAAAACCTGTCTGAAAATGAGCTGATCAGATTTTGGCCACTTTATGATGTCATAACGATGTTTTGTCTTGTGTAACCATTAGCCAATCACCAACCAAGGAAACCCCCCCCCCCCACCTTATCACCTGAATCTCCTCCTAGAGGACCATTGAGTTATTTGAAACCAAATCTCTCTCAGAGGGGCGTGGGGTGGGGCTCCTTATTTTCATCTAAAGTAACAGACAGAGAATCAACACTTTGGAAACAGGGCTGAAACAGAGGGGATTATGGGTAATGCTGCAATGATCTGCTCACCGCTATAGGACAGAGAGGCATAAAAAAGCATAAAAGGGCCTCTTTAATATAATTAGAATTGTTTCCTGCTACATTATTTCAATGTTTCAGTGATTTGACCCCCAAAACCTGTTTTTTGGGGGAATGTTGATTTGATGCATTTCTTTGCTTATGTAAAGAATCTTTATGACTGGAGTTTAAACGTTGGTACTTATTTAATTCAGAAACAGTTGCAGGTTTATTGCATTTGAATAACTTTTGAATGACTTTGAAATAAAAAAAAAACACTGCTTACAAGCAAGAGATTATATTATAACTTGTTTATTCAGTCCTCACTCTCCATTCATCCAGTCATGTTATACAAAATATATTTATGTACAAAAATACATTCACCTTTTCACAAGAATAACACAGAAACATAAAAGAAAACGATTTACAGTATAATACAAGATAACTTAAAGATTAGTGTAAACATTGTCCTCAGTTATTTGATCAAATAGCAAAAAAGTCAAATTCACATTAGAAATATTACAGTTTTACTCTTATTGCTTTATGCGGTGCCAAAAAACACACATATATTACCCTAAAATTAAATGAGAACCACTGAAAAAAGTAGAACAGGAATTATATAACTCATATAAATGTAAACATGGAAATGTAAGGGCATGAAAAAGCTTGCACAAATGTAATAAACAATAAGTCCCTAATTTATTGTTGTTTGAAGCTGTCGCTGGTTTCCATGCTTGAGATGAAAGCGAGAACAGCAGTAATATCGGTATTTTGAACTACACCATTAACACATTAGTATCTGCTTTTAATCATAAAGGGGATAGAAAACATATGTTTCTTATATTAACAGGTTTTGCATTGATTATTGAGCTTCTATACGCATCTAGATAGAAAGAGAGCGAATGCATCAGTACTCTACAGTTACAAGATAATCTCTTGTAAATCTGTGTCACCTCATTTCCTCTCCTGCACGCCTGTCTGCTGATTACTCCGTTCACTGGCTCAGAACCAGTCCGCTTTAACAAAACACTCTTTGTTTTTTTTGCAGTCTAATTGAGTCTTTGGTAAATACAGCACATCGCCTTTCACAATACAATGTGTCTAAGCTTTTTGTTGGCTAGTGTGTGTGTGTGTGTGTGTGTGTGTGTGTGTGTGTGTGTGTGTGTGTGTGTGTGTGTGTGTGTGTGTGTGTGTGTGTGTGTGTGTGTGTGTGTGTGTGTGTGTGTGTGTGTGTGTGTGTGTGTGTGTGTGTGTGTGTGTGTGTGTGGCCTTAGTTCAAAAGGTCACTCTGCAAAAATAAACTTCCCTTAAAGAGGATATGTTATACTAATTTTCAGGTTCATATTTATATTTTGTTCCTCGACTGGGACATGTTTACACGTTTCAATGTTCAAAAAGGTCTTTATTGTTCTCATACTGCCTGTGCTGCAGCACCTCTTTTCACCCTCTGTCTGAAACCAGAGACCAGTCTGCTCTGATTGGTTAGCTGGCTGGCTCTGTTGTGATTGGTCAACAGCTTAGAGATGTCCCGCCCCTTAGCCCATCACGTACAATGTGTTGTAGCGCTAGCCAATAGAAGCGTGAGTGTTACATAGTGATGTCACTATGTTCTGGAAGTAAAAAAAGAAGTCCAATGGAGTAGTTCCAGGAAGGGGGGGGGGGGGGGGGGGGGGGTGGGAGATAGACTTTGGGACTGTAGCCTTTGCAGACCATGTACATGCACACAAACGTATATAACACACAACAGGAAAGGGAAAACCCCCTAAGACACAATAGGGCCTCTTTAAATTAGTTTTCTCTCATCTGAACATGTCCAGTAAAGTCCATCGCAGCATTAGATTTATGATAATTGAGATGAAAAAAACTAAAACATAATCAAAACTTGTAACTAAAGGGACAGAGGTGATATAAGCAGTTAGATGCTCTGTTGAGTTTTAGCATTAAAGCTTATTACGATGTTGCTCATATTCACAATTGTGACCTTTCATCCCTCACGAGGAGTGTGAATCTGTTAGTTGACGAACTGAGCGCCTCCGTGTGGCACCATCTCCGTCGCCCCCCACGCCACCACGTTCCCCCTCTGCTCGCAGCCCTGGCCCTCCCGCAAAGCCAGCTGGGTAATCTCCCTCTCTGAAAGCAGCCTGTCCCACATGTTCACTCCCGTCATCTTCCCCGCGAACGCCAGCTTGGGATCGAACCCTTCTTCGAACCCGGCCACCCCGCTGCCGCCGCTGGGAGTCAGGGGGCAGCAGCCGTTCCTCTCCTGCCCCAGCTGCAGGGAGCCTCCGTCGGGTATAACGTGTCCTTCAGCGACCCCAGGTGTGGAGGTCACCTTTTTCCCGCCCGCCCACAGCGTCGCCAGGCCCTGCTGGGAGGTCCACGCCCCGCACAGGTGGATCCACTCCGATCCACTCACCACCCCCCGAGCCTCCACCAGGTGAGCCTCTCCTCCGATGGTGAAGAGAGCGGAGGATTGGCCGAGCAGCAGCTGGATCTCATAAGGGTTGCGGCGGTTCCCGTAGGAGAAGAGCACGGTTCTGTTGGAGACGGCGGTCGGCTTCACCCACATGCAGACGGTGAAGGAGGAGATGGACAGAGGGACTTCAGGAATCACGGAGGTGTAGATTCGACGGGAACGCATGGGGAAGAGGAGTGCCATCTCACAGCCTAAACAGCAACAAGAGGAGATAGGGTCACTGAATTGGAATCAACAGTAAGAACATCAATTCCTCTCACAAAAAGCTAACTCTCACAGTGGTCAGATGATTCCACGTTGCTTGAAATTGCATTGAAACATAATTTATAGAACATTCCTGCACCACCCTATTATATTTACGAATGTCTCTGCGCAAAATGGATTTGAAATGCTTGTAAAGCCATTTGGTGCACACACACAAGGTGGCAATCTTGGATACAGAAGTTCAGGTGATGAGATCATGAATCAGAAAGTTTTTTTCCCTACCCCCACGAAAACCCCCCCCCACACACACACACACGCACGCACACACACACACACACACACACACACACACACACACGCGCGCACACACACACGCGCACACACACACACACACACGCACGCACACACACACGCACACACACACACACACACACACACACACACACACACACACACACACACACACACCCCTCTGTGGGTGGTCAGGTTCATGGATTTGTTCTGCTTTGTTTCATTCTCTTTCTGTCTGGTCCCTGTACATGAATTACACTGCAAAGCATTTTGTGTATTCCTTTTAGGGGTCCTTCCCGGGTAATTTATCTGCCATTACATAATCCAATGTTTGTGCATTTTGAATTTATGAGCTCTGTAGGAGGAACCTAACCTTCGTCATTTACTTTGTACTTGTTCATCTCTCTCTCCCTCTGCTTGTCCTTCTCTTCTGCTCTCAGTCTGTAGATCCTTATTATTGATGTTACATTTGTCTCAGGTTTCTGCCACTCAGGAAAATAAGAGGTTGAACGTGCTGCACATGCTGCACATGCTGAACATGGTGTGTGTGTGTGTGTGTGTGTGTGTGTGTGTGTGTGTGTGTGTGTGTGTGTGTGTGTGTGTGTGTGTGTGTGTGTGTGTGTGTGTGTGTGTGTGTGTGTGTGTGTGTGTGTGTGTGTGTGTGTGTGTGTGTGTGTGTGTGTGTGTGTGTGTGTGTGTGTGTGTGTGTGTGTGTGTGTGTGTGTGTGTGTGTGTGTGTGTGTGTGTGTGTGTGTGTGTATGATGGTTTCCATCTGGTTCTGCTTTTCCTAGTTTGCTTTGGTTTTTGTAGCGACAGGCTAACGAGTACCCCTCCCTCTGCTCTCTGTATGTAGGCCAGATTCACATTCCGGACTGTAAAGGTGTGTGCATGCTTCAGACGGCTGACATGAGTGGTTCCTCACTCAGTGACACTTAACATTATTATGACTTGTTGTTTGGATGGACAGTATATCAGAGTAGTAGCTCTGCTAAAAGAAAAGCCATCTGAAAATCGGAGAATATTTGTGCCTACGGTCAGTCCAACAAGACGTCTGTTCTCTCATTTTCTTTCCATGCGTTTATTGTCTTGCATTATTATCCTTAAGCGTCTAAAACTAAAATGAAAAATCAAAGACAAAGGCTGAAGGCAAATCTTATAGATTGATGGACAAAGTCTGACTGCCTGAACTAAAGGTTTGACCCAATTTGTTTTTTATCTTGTGTGATGACTCAACAAAATGTGGGTATAAAAACTGTTCAACAAACAGAAATACATTATAGCGCTGATCCTACTCCTGCCCTCTGTCCCATCCTCTCTCCTCTTGACTTGACTGTATCGACGCAGACTAATGTCAGTAAGTGAAAGGAAAAGGATATGTTAGGACAACATGCCTGGAGACAGACAGGATAAGTGGAAAAGCTGTAAATAACACAAGCTGCATGATTAGACGTTCAGAAGCAACTTGACCTGAATGTGTCAAAGCAGACGAGAAAAATGAAGATGGAATGTTTTGTTGTAGAGGTAATGACAGACACACAGATTGTAGGATGGATGTCTCACCTGCGGGTAGTTGTCTTTGCCTCGATGACCTCAGAACCTCCCCCAGTTCCTCCCTCGTCTGCTGCAGCGCGGCCAGCAAGCCGTCCAGAGCCCCCTCTCGGGATGGGACCTGTGGCTCCTGGTTCCCTGCTGCCTCTGGGAGCTTGGATACCGTCTTAACATCCATCCCCATCCCAGCTCGTGGGCCGTTCCTGAGGCAACTGTGCTCCATCTTGGCGAGTCGGGTAGCTTGTAGTAGCGTTGCGGAGAGGAGCTGCTGCAGCCTCTCATCGAGGTGGTCGGACGTCCCGGCAGAATTCCTGGCAGAAGTCTGATCTCTGGGTTTGAAGCGCTCCATTGTTTCTTTGAAGCGGCCCTCCAGCTGCAGGGCCATCCTTCTTCCTGCCGTCTCCACCGCAACCCCACAGGAACCACCATACTGGGCTACAAACCTGACCAGAAGAACCAGTGAAACAAGTGTGAACCTCTGGAAGGTATCATTCTCAGTAACCAAGGCTCATTATGCACTAAATCTTATCTCTAAATGAGATTTAAAGAAAGCAGATACATTCAGGATACTTGTCGAGTACTCTTGTAGAAACAGGATACATTCAGAATAATTATAGAGTACTCTGCTAGAAATCGGATCCATGCCTGAGCTGTTCATATTTCTGCTGAGTCAAATCATTTTATTAGCTTAACTTGCGCGGCTATCAAAAAAACGAATTAATGAGCGTAACAACTCGCACCTCTGATCCCTTTGTCCAAACCAACCTGAGCATTTCCCCGCGCAGCGACCCCATCTCCACCTTGATGATGTCATCTGCGTACTGCAGCATCATGTTCTCCCTCATCTGACTGTTCTCCAGCATGGAGAAGAGTTTGTCCCATTTGGTCAGGTCCCGAGAACTGCAAGGGACTGGAGTGGGCGTGGCTGGACAGAGGGATAGTAAAAAGAGAGAAAGGTTAAGATATTGAAACCGAACATAACGTCTTGTCACATTTGCCTTATTGAGTCCTGGTACTTCCTGTCAGAGCACATGTGCCGTTACTCTGCATAGCATCGCCAGCATTATCAACTTTTAGGAAGCTAGCTAAGACTCCCTAGCTACAAAAAGGTTCAAAGCTACAAAAGGTGAATAGCAACTATGTAGAGAAGGTTTTTTGTTGTTGTTACGATAACTGGAATATTAGAAAGAATATTGATGCAACATTATGAACACACCAGCTTTTGTTTGTAGTTTAACCAAATATGTACAAACAACTAGAGATGTCCCGATCCGATCACGTGATCGGGGATCGGAGCCGATCACGTGATTTTCAAAAGATCGGAATCGGGAGAAAAAAATCGGGGATCAGGATTTCTTTTTTTTTTTTTAAATACTTTTTTAAAATTTTGTATTCAATGTTACAAAACAAAAATGACCATGTTTAAGTCTTAAAGTCATCCTGAGGCCTTAGTTTTGGTTTCAAATGATACAACATCATGTATGTGTTGCTTCTTTGGGGCTTGTTTTCATAGACCTGGTTGCTTATTTCTCTCAAATCTGGCAACAGAGTGGGCGCAGTGTCTAATTGTAGCAGTAAGCTAACGAGCTACTATTAAGCTTTATTTTGTTTTGATCCAATGCTGCACAACTGAACTGATCCAATGTTGCTGTGAAAGAAAGAAGCTATACCCATGTTGGATAGAATATCCAATTTAAATTTAAAAAATAACCTTAAGGGACAACTTGAATGCTTTTTTTTCTCTTAATGCATTACATAAAGATCGGATCGGGAAAAATCGGTATCGGCAAATTGTCAAAATCAAATGATCGGAATCGGATCGGGAGCAAAAAAAGGTGATCGGGACATCCCTGGGTTACGTTGATACTGAAAAAACATTTCTTTCCCCAATGCCTCATCTTCCCTGTCCCATGGATAATAATAGCACAGCTCTTCAACGACTATTTAAACTCCGAAAGCATTCCTCTGTCCGTGGGTTTAAAAACGAGAGTAATGCACTTTATTACACAATTGTGTGTTTCCAGATGCTAGGGCAGGTGTTGCTTGGATATTATTATCATCTCTGGAGCTTTGACAGGAATGTTAAGGTCCAACATGTTTTGGTTTACTGGAAGAGAAGAAATCCTGCAGGATGTTTAGTCACAGAGAACAGCAGGTAGAATGAAGAGTTAAGATGGGGGAACGGGAGGAAGTGGGGATGTTAGTGAAGAGATAAGAACGTGAGAAAGAAGGAGCACCATTGACTCATAAAACACTTTGCTCCTTGCCTGAAGGGAAGAACGTTTCCTCGACTGAATTGTAAAGGAAGTAGCTGCTGGGAGTTGGGGAGAGATAAAGCAGAGCCTGGGGAGTGGGAATATGTGTCACACACACTGTTCTGATTAACATCTTTACCTCACACACTCTGTTTATACCCAAAGACGTTTTCTAGAGCGGTTTCATCACAGGACTGCAGGGTTTTTTTTTTTTGGGTGCCTGTCCCCGAAGGTTCAAAGTAATTTAGACAGAAGTGTTCGTGCACTCTGTCAGGTCTGTCAGGATTATGAAGGATTTTGATGGATCTGGGGGGGAGTAGAGTGTAAAATGACCTTTGAAATGGGCTTAGCCTTTTGACCTCCTTAGTTTGAAGGCGTGTAACAACTATTATGCTACTGTATCTCTTATTTTGAATTGATTGCGACTTATTCATTGCTGGATTACTACCTGTTTAGTTCTATTTCTTTAATAGTTTCCACTTCTGTGATGAATGCAGTGCAGGAATGAATCTAGACACCATGCGTTGACATTACAACATGCAGTGGAAAACAGACACATGGAAAATGACTTAATGTAGTAGAAGTACAACCTGTGCCCTCCTTTAGCCAACACTTACTTGTCTTTTTTATCGACCACATGTTTAGCCAGGCATTCATTTTAAAATTAACTATGTCATGACCCTTCTTACGTTGCTCCCATTGGTTTGTATTCCACTAAGAAATGTAGATATTTAACCCTTAACTGGGCAAACACATATTTATATTGTGTAACATTAATTGATTGGTATTTTCTACATTACACCCATATTACACCATAAGTACACCGTATTACTGCTTTCATATTTCTCCTTTTATTACACCCACAATTTCTGTATGGTGTAACATGGGTTAAAGGTGGGGTAGGTACGTTTGAGAAACCAGCTCGAAATACACTTTTTGTTATATTCCATGGAATGCTCTTAACATCCCGATAGCAATGAATATCTGAAGTGCTTTGACAAAAAAAACATAAAAAAATGTCATCTGTGGAAGCCGTGGCGCTGTAAAAAGCACGACCAATCATCTGAGCCGGCCCGGCTAAAGTAACTGGATGGCCTACCTGCCTGTCAGCCTTCCATCTGTGCACAAACTAATCTCGTACCCTCATTGGTCATGTGCGCGTTCGTGTGTGTTGGAGGAGGGGCTCTGTAAGGAAGTGGCAGATTTTTTCCGGTTGTGTATTTTCAAATTCTAGCGCACTCGAGCTGGTTGCTCCAAAATTACCTACCCCACTTTTAAGGTTAAGCATGTAGGAACTAAAGTGATTTAACATGTGCGTGTTTCTTCGTTTTCCTTCTTCTTGCTACCACCTATTCTTGCTTTGGCAGGCAGAAACAAACTCTTTAAGTTTTTCTTCAAGTGCTTTTATTTTCCTATTCTCAGTCGTGTGTTAAAGGCACTCATTTGTCTAGGTTTAACCACAGTGCTGTGCCCAGAGCAGAGTTTTACTGCCTGTAATTACACCGCCTGCCAGGTTTAAAACAACAAACATATTCAAAGTTTGAGGCGCCCGTACAAAACACTTTCTCATTTGTGTACACACTTGAAAACATTCTTTCCTCGCACAAAAAGGGGATGCTTTCCAAAACAGTGGAGAGCAGTGTTTCATAATGCTATACTGAGATTACAGAGCAGCCACTCATGCTGTTATATCTGCGGCTCGAGCTTTCAAAAAAAACCTTTCTGGCTCAGCATATTCTTTGATACTGCCAACAGTCTGTGTGATCTGCAGTCAGGCTACATGTAACCAGTTCACGTAATCACGATACAAATAAAATATTGCCTTACAGTTGCATACAAAAATATGTAATCAGATTTCTGTTACAAAATCAATTAAAATTACCAAAAATAGTGGAATACAAGCAGGATTAAAATGTTTGTCAAAACTAAAAAAAAGCAGATAGTGTTTGTTGTAAAAGGATCAGATTGTATTTCTTCTTTGTAAGCTTCACTGTTCTGTTGGCTAATACTTTAAGTGTGAATCTATACGCCCACATGTTCGTACAGGTAACTAGCAATTGTAACTGTCTTTATCTCTCCTATTCTGCAACCTGCTATATTCCTCTATTTACCCTCCATCTATCAGTTTTTTTATCTCTCTTCCATATAGTTAATTTTTTTACTTAAATCTCAGTGGCAACTGACGTTCTAACCACTCAGTTTTAATGCTCCTACAGTATGTTTGTGACAACATTTTCAGTCTAAGGAGCGTGTCAAATGTTGATTCCCACTGTGGTCATTAATGATAAATGGAGGATGAATCCTAATGTCCTGAGCTCACCTTTCACACAACCCCAATGCATGAATCCTCCAAGAAATTAATCCCATGCTCCATTATTAAATGAAACTCCAACCATGTCCATGCGGGAGTCCTAATCTGATAACACACACACACACACACACACACACACACACACACACACACACACACACACACACACACACACACACACACACACACACACACACACACACACACACACACACACACACAACACGGTTTAACACTTACGTTCTGGTGTTTCGCCATCGCCGATTTCATTGTAGAAGGTGTCAGTGTAGTTGACCTCAAAATCATCCTCGTACGTGAAAACCAGACACACACACGCCGAGAGCACACACACTGCCTGGGGGAGCGTCCACCGAAACATGCTGAGTGAATGTGTGTGAATGAGTGAGAGTGAATGAGTGAGAGTGAATGAGTGAGAGTGAGTGAGTGTGTTAAGTTTCAGCTCTTCCTAACTGCTTGTCTATTTGTGTGTGTGTCTCTGCTGCTTCTCCCTGTCTCTCACCTTCTGCCGCTCAGCAGGTCCACAGCTCTCTTTTCTACCCCCTCACTCTCTCACACTGTGTTTGTCCCTCCTCCCTTATGACTCTCCCCTCTCCCCCTCTCTCTTGTTAAATGCTGAGCAATCCTTTGGCAGGAAGCCCGGCAGTGTATGTAGTTCAACCAGAGAGAGGGGCATGCTCTACACACACACACACACACACACACACACACACACACACACACACACACACACACACACACACACACACACACACACACACACACACACACACACACACACACACACACACACACACACACACACACACCCTCTGCCCCTCTGGTAAGATGTCACAATTAATGTACGTATGATAATTGATGATGAATCCGTTATTAGATTACATTAGATAAGATTAGTGTCTTTTTTAATTAAGGACAGCCACATCATCCTGCTTATTACACATATACATACTCAATAAGCCAACTTCTTTACTCACAATATTGATCTTAAAAGGATCATATTACTTCTGCTTAGAAAGAATAGCCCATTCCACTGTGTACCAGCGGCTGGAACTAAAGCAATAGCAAAGTAACCTAAAGTGACGGCAGCACTGACAGAGGTTTTCAGTAACTGTCCAAGTCTGTTCACGTTGTCTTTGCCATTAACCAGTCTTTAAACACAGGCAGAGTCCATACCATGTTCCTGTTAGTGTTTACTTCCTGTCTGTCTGTCTTCTTCTGCTGTTCCCTTTAGTGTTGAATTCCTGTCTTTTAGGACAGTTAAAGGTGGGGTATGTAATTTTGGAGAAACTAGCTCGAGTGCGCTAGAATTTGAAAGTACAAAATCTGCCTCTTCCTTCAGACTTCCTTACAGAGCCCCTCCTCCAACACACACGAACACACACATGACCAATGAGGGCACGAGATAAGTTTGTGCACAGATTCAAGGCTAACAGGCAGGTAGGCCATCCAGTTATTTTAGCCGGGCCGGCTCAGATGATTGGTCGTGCTTTTTACAGCACTACGGCTTCCACAGATGATATTTTTTTATTTATTATCAAAGCATTTAATGTATTCATTGCTATCGGGATGTTAAGAGCATTCCATGGAATATAACAAAAAGTGTTTCTGAAATAAATGACATACCCCACCTTTAAGCCATCATGAATCTAAAGTGTAGTGCTCTCCACAAATATAACATGATACTCCTTGGCAATGGGTACTAACAACCTTTAGAATGTCCACATTTACCAATCAGAATCTAGTATTCAACTAAGCAGTGTAATAATAACTAACAATATCCATACATAAAAATATCTATATTTTTGTTTTATTTGTTCCTTTCCATTTCTACTCCCTCTCTGTTTTGTGGGTTGTTATTTGTTATTAAGTGTTTTAGCTTAAACTAACATTCTATCATTGTTTAATCTTGTTGGGTTATGTATGCCCTGTGACCAGGTCATTTCTTAAAAGTGAAAACATTTAAATTTCACAGTCAAACATGTTGGAAATATCCTCTAAATCTCCCGTCTTGTGAAAACATGGCTTTCACAAGTTTAGAAAAGTTAACAGCAGCGCTCCAGCCTAGCAGCGAGGCGGTGAGTAATGCGACGCTGGAGGTATCCCGCATGTCGTAATCAGATATAACTGCAGCACGAAAAAGAAAGAGAGGGGGTAGGGGGGCAGAAACTTTCCTGATTTTTGCCCCTTGCAGAGACGTGTGTGTGTGTGTGTGTGTGTGTGTGTGTGTGTGTGTGTGTGTGTGTGTGTGTGTGTGTGTGTGTGTGTGTGTGTGTGTGTGTGTGTGTGTGTGTGTGTGTGTGTGTGTGTGTGTGTGTGTGTGTGTGTGTGTGTGTGTGTGTGTGTGTGTGTGTGTGTGTGTGTGTGTGTGTGTGTGTGTGTGTGTGTGTGTGTGTGTGTGTGTGTGTGTGTGTGTGTGTGTGTGTGTGTGTGTGTGTGTGTGTGGGTTGATGGAAGATTGAATGGATCCCAGACGTCAGGAGTTTCTAAATGGGTTTATTGTTCTCCTGCTTTAGGGCTGTTTATTATTTATCAGTCTCAGCATGTGTGTATTTACCGTACGTGTGTGTGACAGTATATCTTGTTGTGTGTGTGTTTTCATTTTAGGATTTTCCCCCTCTCCCACTCATGTCCCGTTCCCACTCCCCTCCATATTTCTGTCCGCCTGTGTCTCTCTTTTTCATTGTGTGTGTTTTTTGTTCTCTTCCTGAAACACACACTTGTTCGCTTGTTGTCTGCATGGAGCCTTTTCATCCAGACAGCTGCACACAGAGAGCGGAGGCTGTGTGAAAAAGCCAGAGCTGCTTCATTTATATTAGCACTTGATATAACTACAAATGAGGCAACACAATATTAGTTTAACTTATTCAACTAATAGTGTGTTGCCTTGAGCAGGATCCCAACACAAACAACTGAAGGTGTTCTTTTTTAAATTAATGATAATTATCTTGCTTATTACACGGCTACGTACTAAATTAACCGAGGACTTTACTCACAATATTGATTAAACATGATTACATTGATTTAAATATGACCGTATTGGATTCATTTTTCATTGTTTACTTTTCTGTACATAATGACATCACTATGTAACACTTGCGTGTCTATTGGCTAGAACTCCAACACATTGTACGTATTAGGATAAGGGGCTGGACATGTCTAATGTCACGGAGGCGTGTGGTTGTGTTGGTGTTCGGATCAGGGGGTTACAGGTTCAAACCCCACTGCAGTCAGCATGTCGTTGTGTCCCTAAGACACTTCACCCCAAGTTGCTCCTGTGGGGATTGTCCACAGTATTGAGTATGTAAGTCGCTTTGGATAAGAGCGTCTAACAAGTGACATGTAATGTAAGTGGTTAACCAATCACAACAGAGCTGGCCAGCTAACCAATCAGAGCAGACTGGGCTCTGGTTTCAGACAGAGGGTGAAAAGAGGTGCTGCAGCACAGGCAGTATGAGAAAAATAAAGAGCTTTTTGAACATTAAAACATGGAGACATGTCCCAGTAGAGGGACAAAATACTAATATGAACCTGAGAATGAACAGAATATTTCGTCTTGGAAACAGCAAACACACAGGGCTGTGCCTATATGTGTGCATGTGTGCGGTATAGATATTTTCCTAATGACTGCCATCTGAGGAGAAAATGAACTGGCACCGCATCATACATGCTTCTCTGACAGACCAGTAACAAAATCACTTCGGTGTGTGTGCATGTACATTGTTAATGATTGTTGCATTGTGTAGGTGATAAATGGGATTTATTATGATAGAAAGCATGATAAAATCCCAGGAAAGTGTATTTCTAAGGATTATATAGTTACCGGTACCTTGCCTTCAAATCAGCCTGTTACTCATTAACTGCTAGAGAAGAGGCCTTTACTGTAGTATTTTACCCTGAAACAATGTTTTAAAGGCATCAGGTCACTTAACAAGCCCGTATGCATTTGTTGAAGTTGGCTGAAGTCTCTGTTTTAGAACAGAGCACCATTACGCGTGCACACCGTAATAAAAGATACTTTATAAAAGAAAAGACTTAATCCCAATTTGCAAAACAGTTTGAGTAAATTTGGAGGCAATAAAGTCATCTGGATAAAATGACAGTTTTGGAAATGCTTTCAAATTGCTCAAAAAGAGAAATGCATCAATGAAATGACATACTGTACACAGTACTATAACTTCAGTAAGAGTCGTACCTCTCTTTGGCAACCTTTCCTAAACAGCTCAGCAGTTTTAGATGTTAAAACAAAAGCAATTTCTTCAGAAAATGCGTAAGCAGTGACCAATGCTTAAAGTTTGACTTCTTGAGATGACTTCACAACCAGGAATCTCATTCTGTATACGGTGACGGTATCAGGCATGCAGATGTGTGACCTACACGAGTCCAGCTGCACTTTGTGTGTGCTGACTCAGCGGTTAGTGTACGAAGCACTGAGTGATGTTTCTTGTTTAGTCAGGTCTCTTATTCTTTATATATAAAATGAAGAATTGCAGCATTTTGTCTTTTACACAGATGGGGTTTACCGGTTAAGTTATCTGGGTGAAAGGGGAAGATGGTCATTGAGTTTAAAGTGTGTGTGTGTGTGTGTGTGTGTGTGTGTGTGTGTGTGTGTGTGTGTGTGTGTGTGTGTGTGTGTGTGTGTGTGTGTGTGTGTGTGTGTGTGTGTGTGTGTGTGTGTGTGTGTGTGTGTGTGTGTGTGTGTGTGTGTGTGTGTGTGTGTGTGTGTGTGTGTGTGTGTGTGTGTGTGTGTGTGCGTGTGCGTGTGTGTGTCATACATCTGGTCTGCTGTTATGGTTTCTACTTCATGATAATATAAGATATATATATATAAGATATTTCCATGCTTGAAACGCTCTGAGTCATGTGAACTGGCGATGAAATGTAACATGGGTCTTTTTGCACTCTGCTAACTGGATCCCATCCAGAGAGCTTTCATACGGGGCCAAATTCTCTAAACTATTTTTACTTGGTTGCAGTAGGGGGGTATACACAAAAATGTGCAGAATCCCAAATATATTACCTCTCTGGGAGACATTTGACTCCTGTCTCTTTTTTTGTTGCGTAAGTCTCCACTGCCTTCACTCGCATGGAGTTATTTGAACCTGTATGATATACGACTATCAGGACATACTTGCACAAAATGAGTGTTGGAAGCTACAGACAAAGCTTACAGCTGTTAAGCTATCCAGAAACATCCCTCTGGATATTATGTTTGCTGATCTCTGCATTTTTTAACTGTACAATATCCTCTCTTGCGTTAGAGCTCAGTGTTTTTTGGCAATTGATGTGCAATGCTGGATATTAAAGAAATGTTCTTTGTGTACCGTAGAGATGCAGAAATATTTGATTAGTCCCTGGAATACTTGACCAAAAGAAAATGCAATAAACCATTGCTTCCAGCTTCTTACATAAATGTGTCTTTACTTAGACTCCATGGATATTAATCTCTTCTTAGCATCACTAACTTCTCTTTAGCTGCCACAACAGACAACTTTAGAACAATTACTCCGGCAGAAAAGACAACTTACTAAATGCGATTCAAGGGAGCGCTTCTGCAGCCATTACGGCCCGTCCACACGGCGGCGTGCGTTGAAGCTTCAACGCTTCTGCCCATTCACTTTGAATGGGGTGACGTCACGCGTTGCCGAACTGCATTGTGGGAGCATTGCTTTGCTTTGCTCGCGTTGCTCGCTTCAAAAGTTGAGCAATGTTCAACTTTTGAAGCTTCGACCGAAGCGTCAGCCAATCAAATCATATGCCAGTACAAGCTCTAGCCAATCAAACCGCGTGCTTGTGTGTCCGGGGCGGGAGATTCATGTGATTGGTTGTTGGTCGAGCTTCAGACAAGCTCGCCGGCAAGCTTCAACGCACGCCGCCGTGTGGACGCTGCGTTACACAGCAAAAACCGATTTTTTTTTATTTTTCATGACTCACAGTATTTTAGTGTCCTCCTAGGTACAAATATAGCCAGAAACTGTAAAGGTAAAGGTAATATTTCCATCAAAGTTAAGCCTCTCCAGAATTGGTGAATGCTTTTTCGGTATGAACAGAGGGATTCTGACGGGACATTTTTGAGCACAGACCAGTAAATTAAAGCCATCATGTTTCACAGATCAGTTAGTAATCAGGTTTTTTGGAGGGAAAAAGTCTAAGGCACCGTCTTTGTGTGCTAAAAAAACGAAGGTAATTGCAGGATATTTTACTGAGATTTAAAAGTCATGATGATGGGCTGGGTGTATGCAGGGATGAAGGCCAGAAACTAAACAAGTGCAAACACACAATTAAAAATGATACAGAACAATCAGAAACAATATGATGATATACGGTACAATGCGATGCAGTACAGCACAGATACAGTACAGTACGCTACCATACATGTACAATATGATACGGCACAGTGAGAGACGATACATTACGATATGGTGCGATACAACATGACACGATACGTTATGTTTCAATACCCGACAATGCGATGACATACAGTATGATACAATACGGCATGGGAATTTACAATGTGATACGATACAATGCAGGAAACAATCATGATTAATAATACAGCATGCGTATGTCTCACATATGTACTGTCTGTATGTTTAGCTGAGTGTGCAGGTACGCTCTATAAATCCTCCTCAGTGTGTTTCTGTGCCGACTCTCATCTCCACCTGCCTTTTAACATTCCTCTGAACAAACCTATAAATATACTACCACTTAATGTTTATCACCAGCTCTATCTTTCTTTCGTCTTTTTCTATGGTGATTTGTGTGATTATAGAGATGTGTGTGTGATCTCAAAAGGTATAATCTATGCTTGAAAGGAAAAGAAAGGGACATAGTTAGAGCCGGCGATCATATTCTAAATATTTATGTACCCCTGCTCCCTCCTCTGCCTCTGTACAGAACAGTCAGTCCTCCCTCCTGATCGGTACCAGTGAGCCCTAACAGAATAAAGCCTGTGGTTAGAGTGATTTATAACTTTAGATCAGCTGTTGTGAGCAACCGTTTATCAAGGATCCTGCTGTAGGATTTGATTGAATATGACAAAAGTTCACCATGAGCTACTGAGCAGATGTTCATGATAAATAAATATGATAAATACTGTAATTTCACGTCAAGATGTCAATGCAGATGCTATTCTGCTGCTACTGAATATAAATTAAGCAGCAGTATGTATGGTAGGTTCACCATTTAAGTCCTGTCTGAAACATCTCAATGAATATTGTGTGGATTGCCTTTAAATGTACAAACAGTAACGGCTCCTAAATATTGAATCCTAATCATTCTAGTGGTGATGACGATAATGATGAGCGGAAGAAGAATAACTCAATTCACTAACGTAATACTGAGAGGGACCTACCAGACATAAGCACTCTAGATAAAAAAAATCGTCTAATGCACAATTATTACTCGGCTTAGTTGAATACTCAATTCTGATTGGTCAATTTGGACATTCCAGAGTTCTGTTATTTTTTGCTAGCAGAACGTTGCTAAGGATAACATGACCGTTGCTAAGGAGCATCCAAGGTTTATGTGCAGTCATATCAATCCGTAGAAAGAAGTCTGGTCACTTTAACGTCAGCTGTGGACGACAACATACATTTGTCTCCATCAGAAAACACAGAGGAATACTTTTTGAATACTTTTTTTTTTATTTGTGTAGAGATTAAAACCTTGGATTTGTGATGGCTTAACTGTCCCCAGTAAAGAAATTCAACAAGAGAAGGAAAGACTTTAAAAGACGTGCGCTGGACATTAGAAAAAACCACAAAAGAAGACAGACAGGAAGTAAACAATAACAGGAACGCAGTATGAGCTGGTTAATGGAAAATAAAATGTGAACAGACTTGGACAGTTACAGAAAACCTCGATCAGTGCTGCCGTCATTTTAAGTTACGTTGCCGTCGCTGCAGTTTGAGCAATTGGAACGGGCAATTTTTTCTTAGTTGAAGCAATGCGACCATTTTTAATCAATATTGTAAGTCAAGGTGTTTGTTCTTAGAACTTCCAAACGCGAAGGGATCGTGAATCACCCTCACACCCTCCCTAATTCTGTTGTTTACTGTCTTTCTTTACTTAGTTTTCCCATTTGTCCTGTACATTTAACAGATCATTAGAATAAATCCCGCCACATCAACACCACATGCTGCCCTGACATGAAAGAATACCATAAACAACTTTCCTATTAGTCTTCAAATGTGACGACAATATATCTCGCGTCGGTTCACTTCAAAACACCAAAAGCTATTGTTCAAAATCTTGAAATGCCACCAGTAATGAACCTACCATCTGAAAACAAGAGTCTTTGTTCGTGGATGTGAATCATTTAAAGATGTTTCTTACGTGAGTCAAAGGCTATTGGGTAATGCCGTGGGTTTTGTTGGGTTGCGTGCTGATTTAGAAATGCCTTTATGTAGAACACTGGCGTCTGCACTGACTTTTTGTTTTTTCTGCATCAGCATCTTTGAAGGAAGATCGACAACAAATGGAGAAAGTTTTAATTACTGAACACAGATGTTGTATCTTGACGTGTGTGTTCTTAGGAACAATTGTAAATATGCAAGTTTTTTCATTTCATTTAATTGTTTATTTGAAGAGGGACAATGCATATGATGAGTCATGGATGATCCTGCGGTCCTGTGTCATGGATCGCGAGTCCTGGATCTTGAGTCGTGGCTGTGGTCCTGGATCATAAGTCCTGGATGGATATCCTCGTGGATTCATCTTCCTATTATACACACATGCATTTCCAAACATTTGGAATACCTATGTTGCAAATGTATTGTCTTTTCAATTTACAAACGGCATCTATTGCACGTCTGTCCGTCCTGGGAGAGGGATTCCTCCTCTGTTGCTCTCCCTGAGGTTTCTCCCATGTTCCCCTTTAAACTGTGGGTTTTCTCTGGAAGTGTTTCCCTGTACGATGTGAGGGTCTAAGGACAGAGGGTGTCGTATTGTCATATTGATATTCTGTACAAACTGTGAAGTCCACTGAGACAAATGTTACATTTGTGATATTGGGCTATATAAATAAACATGGATTGATGAACATTTAAAACAAATAATGCTTTAAAACGTAAACATCCGTGATTTTTGCTTTGAGCTCATTTCCATCCGTAGTCCCTCACATACAACTTTTAAGAACCTGACATTTATAAACATAGTACAAAATAAATACATGACATGCAGAAAGAGCATGAGCAGCATACACAAGTATTTACCACATGGCAGTACAATATAGCAGCAACGACATATAAAGTGAGAAGATATAAGAGCTACCTAAAGTGCGAGAGGAGATACCCCTGTGTTGAAGTGCATTTAGCGTTGATTGCACGTCTGTTTGTTTCTCAACCATTCTTTGAGTTGACATTTGAAGCTATTGAGAGTGGGACAAATCCGTATCTCAGTTGGGAGGCTATTCCACAAAGAGCTGCCTTTAACGGAGAGGACATTTTATCCAAAAGTGGTCCGTCTGCGGTGGACCTCACAGTCTCCTCTGGTTTCTGACCTAGTGCAGCGTGCAGTGTGTTTTCTGTGGATGAATTCCCCTAAAGGGAGGGGGGGGGGGGGGGGGGGGGGGCAATCCACGTAAACATTTATAAAACAACACTAATTAAAATAATTAAAATGGTCAAAACTTAAGAAATTGTGTTTATCAAGGATGGTACAGTGATGGTATGAATAAGGCTTTCTGTCAAACACCTTGATAGCTCTCTTGTACAGCTGTTCTTTGGGTTTCAGGTTTGTGGCACAAGCAAACGACCGGTTTGATAGAATCATACAGTGGAGATATGACTTTGCAGCATTGACAGTTAAGAAAGGTCTAATTTGTTTAACATGTTGCAAGTTGAATTTAATGGTGTTGGATACTTTCTTAATATGTTTCTTAAAAGTCAAGTCCAATATGACTCCCAGATACTTGAACTGGGAGACTAGTTCTATTTCTGCTCCGTTTAAAAACACGTTGGATCCTTCAATTTTGACTGGTCGTTTATTGAACATCATGCATACTGTTTTTTTTTTATTTAACTGTAAGCAAATGTTGTTCAGCCAGTGTTGAACCTTTGTACTGAACACAGATGTTGTATCTTGACGTGTGTGTTCTTAGGAAAAATGGCAAATATGCAAGATTTTTAAAAGGAAACTTAGGTTTCATGGGACTTTGGTCCAATTTAGATAAATATGGCTTTCAGTTCTTGTACTAGTTACACATTTATCGTCACAAACTTAATTATTGTGGGGATGCATTGATTGCTTTTTGTAAATTTGATATGTAAGACAAAAGAACAATGTGACCTTAGAAAAGAAGAAACCAAGATATTTGGGATCAAACCTGTGTTTTCTTCAATTATAAATGCGGTTTGAGTTTAATACGTGAATTCAAATCACAGTATTTTTGAATGGAAAATGAAATGGATTGAAAGTAGCCTAAATATAAACCAAAAGAAAAATCAGGCAATATGTCCACCTATAATGTATCGATCCTTAATTAAAATGTATTGTTATCCTGATAGTTATCCTGATAGTTATCCTAAAATATAAAAAATAGTAATCTGATTATATTCTATAGTAATAGTGACTGTAAGGGAATACAGTTACCTTTCTCCTTTTAATCCTGATTACTGATTGTGTCCGATGTTAACCGTTACTCCCCAAGCCGGTTTATAACACAAGGAACTGACCACACAGCGCAATACATATTTAAATGTCCCAATTTGGGATCAATAAAGAACAACTTATCTTATATTTATTTCACTGTATACTCTTTTTATATGGCGTCCATTTGTTGTATGTATTTTACTGTAAGTCTTACTGAAGTCTCTCTCTCTCTCTCTCTCTCTCTCTCTCTCTCTCTCTCTTTCTCTCTCTCTCTCTCTCTCTCTATGACAGGTAACCACATGCTGTTACGAGTGTTACCCTCAGTCTACCCCCGGCAACCAGACACCATCCACGGTCACCTAGGCAACCTGACTGCAATGATGTCACAGCTGGAGTCCCCGGAGCAGCAACACCTGATCAGGCTCATTCAAATTGTCGCAGAGCAACATCCACTCGTGAGTGTTTGCATAGTTTGTTTGTGTAGATTTACAATAGGGAATGTGATGTCATCAGCAGCAAGTCGGACATCTTTGGAGGATACCAGCTGAAGCAAAGTATTCACTTAACCTGAAAAGCTAGCAAAGTAGCGTAACTTTTAACTTTTTTAAACATGGTCGGTAGGCACTGTTGACTGTTACAGCCACTCCCAAGACTAATTAGTAAAACACAAAAAAGGACCATGGATTACATGTTATTATTTTCCAAAATGGAAACGAGAGAGACGTAGCAAACATTACCAAGAGACGCTGAGTTGTGTTGAGAGTTGCTGAACTACAGTAACACAAACCACTACACTGGGAATGTGATGTAAAACATGAATCGCAGTATTCCTAAATATACTGGTAGACAAAAATGCATGATAAGCCAATGTTAAGGTCAATTATCTAAAGAGGCTTTCTCCAAAGATGGCCGACACACCCCTGAAGTTCCCTTTTCCTTTTACTAACTTTAAAGGGGACCTATCATGCAAAATGCACTTTTTGATGTCTTTTATACATAAATACGTGTCCCTGGTGTGTCGGGGAACTCACGCAGTGTCAGAAAATAAAACCCTCTCTTTTTTCCTCCGTACCCAAATCTCGAAAAAAGGGGCTGATCCAGATTTGCGTCCGATATGACGTAATCTCGGAAATGTGGACCCACGGCCCTATCAGAAAGTTGCTATCAGAAACAATGCCCGACTGTTTTGGACGTAATATGGTCGGTGCATGTTTACATTAGCATCGCTAACACTCAGAGCTAACCTATACTGGAGAGCATGTGTGTGAAGAAGCAGGAAGTAAAAAGGAACTCACCTTGTGGTATAACCGGCAAGAGAGAAAGCCTTTGAGCTCCATACTGTTTCAGAAATAATCCTTGATAATCCATGATATGGCGTTTCATCACGGCAGTATCTGCCGGTAGCATCTCCTGCATGAGCTCAGCCCCCTCTCTTTCTTTCTTTTTTTTTTAAAGCTTTATACCCCAAATCAGCACTTTTGAAACAGGAAGTGAAATAGAGGGATATGAGGCATGGCTAGAATCGGTGATCTGTTTTTAATATATTTTTATATATCTGAGACCTATGCTATTGCCTAAAAATAGCATGATAGGTGCGCTTAAACTTATTTTTCTGTCATTTTGCAGACTTTTATTTTTTATATAACCACATGGACCTACTGTAAGTTACTTTACCAGTGATTAAAATATATTTTGTCATATTTAAAAAAAAAAAAAACATTCTCAGCCATATCTTTGTCAGCCTTTCAGTTACTTTCTCAAAACATGTTAACACCTTAACCGAGCAGCCTTCCATCAATAATAAATCCTAATATTAGAAATAAGTTAGTCACAAACAATACATCAGACTGGGGTTATATGAAAAAAAAACACAACCCAACTTACATGTGAGGCGTTTTTGTAACGTGAATCATGCTAAATCTGACCTTTTCCTGTTAAACTTCTCCATATCCTGTAATAAGCTCATGTTGAAATATATTAAATACCCTCTGCACGTAGTAAGAAATGCAGCCAAACAGAGTCGACGTGTGGTGCACATTTCTCTGAAGAAATTCCCTGAATCCTGCATATTTTGAGGCAGAGCCGCTGGTGTTCAAAATGGGGGGAAAGTACCACGTGCCAGTAAACAGGGGGTAACAGCTACTCATGCTAAGCACTACGGAAACAAAACCGTCCATCTGGAGTTATTTTAATCTTCACTCCCCACACAGACACACAAAATATTTCTGCGATGACTGCAGCTAAACTGCTCACAATTGTTTCCAAACTTCCCGCTTCCTAATACTGGAAATGATGCAGTATTACAAAGAATAAAAATGACAATGATTCGGAAATTCTGTGCTAACTTTAGCATATTCTCCCTGAGGAGGAGAACATGTTGGATGTTTTAATGAATTTCTAGAACAAGTGACTCATTCATGCATGGTATGTATTGTTATTGTGATTCAGTCCAGTCTAGATAATGAGGAAACACTTCTCTGCATTGGTCCAGACATTGTTACATTCCAGCTTTTGTTTGATATTAGAAAGCAGTCCGCTCATCTCTCTCAAAGGGTCAATGTCCTCTCCTCCAGCTTTCATTAAAATCGAGCCAGTATTTGGTATTGAGGGGTGATGCCAAAACAGTGACAGGATAACTTCTGCTGCTGAGACCTGGAAGAAAAACATTTTTTAACAGCTAAACGTCTACACCTCCCTTAAAAATAAGAGGAAGCATATCCCAGTGTCCCCTGCAACAACATTGGTTTGTGGGTTTTAAAAATATGCATTTGGAAAGGCTTTAAATGAATATACACTTTTAAAATCTTAATAGAATATAGTGACGACTGTCATGAATTAAAAAAATATACTATGCTCTCATGTAGAACGTCATACATTTGACCACTTGACTCTGTGTTTATGCAGTTGAGATGTTTATCAAAGGTATAATATCTTAGCCCGAGCAGCATGTGTGTGTAATGTAACAGTATATTAGGACTGGTGTTTGAATTGACCCCAAAAGAGTATACAAATGAATTACCAGGTCTTCAATCAAGAGTAATGAATATAACTTTCATCCCCCTCTATCTTTGTTTATTACCCAGATGTTGAGCCCTCAGGTTCCCGTTCTTGTTAGCTTCCTTGGAGACCAGTCCCTGACAGAGTGCCTGCTGGGAGCGCTGGTGGACGTGTCTCAGGCCAGCCCCTCCTCACTGGTCAGCTTCCTGCCAACGCTGAGGATTCTGGGTCAACAGTGCCCAGCTCTCCTGGGTCACGTAGCCAAAATCCATGGTGCCGTGGGAATCATCAGTGAGGTACAAACACACTCACTCAACACACACACACACACACACACACACACACACACACACACACACACACACACACACTCACTCACACACACACACACACACACACACACACACACACACACACACACACACACACACACCACACACACACACAACAAGTTTGCATTTTTGCAGCAGTGATTTGCAGTTGGTACGAAAGTGTTTACTGTAGTGACTTGGAGACGAGGTGAAAGAATGAATCCTAAAACCTGGAAGTCAGTTTGCATTTGACCACTTCCGGTTTCAACGTTTTTTGAATGTGTTCATGGTTGTGAGCCTGAAATAAAGTCTGTGGTAAACACAAGCTGAAGACATTTGAAAGTTTAGTTTTACGACACGATATACATCAGTAATGTCCACTGAATGTCCGAAGCTTCTATAGGTCAAACTGCGGTTGCTAACAAGTGGCTAAATAAACTAGTTTAACAGAGGTAAGGTGAAGTCATGTTATAATATGGGGAGATTATCCTGCTGAACCAAATGTGAAAGTATTATAAACATGTACTTGCCAGAGAGCTTACATACCAAAATCCAATAGAGAAATCCTATTGGTTTCGGCCAAGGGAGCTCTTTGCTTTGTAACACCAGAGCTTCTATTGACTACCATTCCAACACATTGCACGTGATAGGCTAAGGGGACCGACATGGGCTCTGGTTTCAGACAGAGGGTGAAAAGAGGTGCTGTAATAAATAAAGAGCTTTTAGAACATTAAAGCATGGAGACATGTCACAGTAGAGGCACAACATACAAGTACGAACCGGAAATGAGCAGTCTTCTTGTCGCTGCAACAGAGACAGGCTCCGAAATACTTACTTTTTGAATGAATGCTTTTATTGCCCTTTAAGTTTGCCTAGCCGTAAGTATTCACACACTCTGAAACAGGCAGGAGTGATTATTGCAACGAGGAGGGAGGAACAGGCTGCACGCTCACATGACTTGTTCTCTGTTGTCCTGCCAAGTGTAAAACACACACTGACCCACCAGACAGGCCGGGCACATCCGGATATTTGATCTGCAGTCTGATATCTGCATCAGAAGCGTCTGTCCTAAACAAACACACTCCTCAGGACATTTCTGTCTCTCTGTAGCTGAATAGAGAAGAAGTA
The DNA here is from genome assembly GCF_949606895.1 of Notothenia rossii. Taxonomy (NCBI): domain Eukaryota; kingdom Metazoa; phylum Chordata; class Actinopteri; order Perciformes; family Nototheniidae; genus Notothenia; species Notothenia rossii. The sequence continues at coordinate 86,445,656 of NC_136902.1, read as the reverse complement.
GAAACATAACAAGCTGCTGTTCTGGTGGGGAGAGAAACATCTACATTTAAGGAATAGTTCAAGAGTAACTGTTTGAGACTTATTGTGCAATCATGACACACTTTAAAGGAACATAAAAAGCAAGAAAGATCATTTTATTAGTGATCATTACAAGAAGGGACAACCTTAACTGCACTCCTCTGCCTCGACTGTGGCCTGGATCGGTGCCATGAGCCTCATGAAGCCAACACCGTGAGTTTAACACTTGGCTGCCCTGCTGACTTGGCTTTTCATTTGCCTTTAATGCCACTCCTTCTGACGTAGAACGTTTTTTCCGCCGTTAACTGGCTGTGATTGGCTGTTGGAAAAACACTGAGCTGCTAATTAGTTGGAGTGAAATGTGAGGTGGGATCGCTGCAGAGTATGGATGCATTTTCTGATGGATAAAGAACAAAGTTTGTTCCCACAGCTGATTCTTAATTTACCGCACGTCTTCCTGCGGATTGATATGAATGAGCATAGTCCCTTGATCCTCCCTAGCAACGGTCTGTTCTCCTTAGCAACGGTCTTTAAGTGAGAATTAACAAACCCTCAATTGTCCAAATTGACCAATAAGAATCGACTATTCAACTCACTCATGTTATAAATAAGTATATAGTACATGATATAGCTGTATCATCTCAGTCAGTACAGGACAGAGTGAGGGGCCCCCACTTCTCTTGTCCCCGGGGTCCATTTAAGGCAGTTTAAAGACAATCATGTGAACATTTAGAAAAAGGGGGAAACATGGCATGACTGTCACAAACACACATACAATGGAGCTCGAAACCATAACAGAGTTTTTTCATACTCCAGGGCAGCTTTTTCTCAATCTTCCTGGTGAATGACCTGCCAACCAACACACACACACACACACACACACACACACACACACACACACACACACACACACACACACACACACACACACACACACACACACACACACACACACACACACACAGTTGGCTATGCCTCAGTGTCCTGTCTTTCTTCACGTTGGAACCATTTGGAAAATAAGCCGTGTTTTTTCTGGGAAATGCCTCCGCAAAGGCCTCCTGGTGATGGCAGTGGAGAGCACCTCCTGTGGATTCTTGTTTTGTGCCACACACACACACACACACACACACACACACACACACACACACACACACACACACACACACACACACACACACACACACACACATACACATTTGACCTTGATTGTATCAGGATTGCACAACAATCTTCCTGGCTTCCTTTACCCCCTAAAGAGAGAGTTAGTCTAAACAAATGTTCTGGACTTTGTGTTAGATTAGCATATATCAAAAAGTTAAACAAAGTACAAAATTATAAGATTTCCTTTTTATTTAGAATTAATACTGCTTCAGAAATCGATTGAATTCTATGGTAATTTTTAAAGCTGTAGTTTGTGGTGGTCTTGTTTTTCATTAATACATGGCTTGGTTGAATACTTGATTCTGATTGGTCAATTTGAACTTTCCAGGAATGTGTAAAACTCGCTAACAGACCGCTACTAAGGAGAACAGACCGTCGCTAAGGAGGCCGCTCTGATCAAGGGATTATATGCAGACATATCAATCCACAGAAAGAGGTCCGGCCAATTTAAAAAAACAACAACCTTGGATTCATGATGGCTGAACTGTCCCCTGTGAAGAAAATAAAAAGAGAACAAGAGAAGGAAAGAGGTTAAATGAGAGAGGGTTGAACGTGAGAGAAATCAACAGAAGAAGACAGACAGGAAGTAAACACTAACAGAAACAATGTATGGGCTCTCCATGTTTTTGGCAGTCAAAAGCCTTTAAATTAAGTAACAAATCATTTATTTAATAATTATTTTTAAAGAATAGAGCGTCCAAGATATATATCTACATGATTATGAGTTTGACCTCTTTAGCCGTATGAAACCTTTTCAAAATAACAAGTCGAGAAGGTAAAAATAACTCTCTCTGCTCATAACTTATACAAATGTAAGACTTGGCAAGAGGTTGAAAATACAAGCCAGAAAGTTTTGGAACGACTGGCAGAGAGGAGGAACATGATATTCAGTCTATTTTCTTTTTAAAAAAGAAGCCACATTCTGGAAAAAAAGCCAAAATCAAAAAAAAAAAGTGATTTTGAAAAAAGTCAGATTCGGAGAAAAAGGCAAATTCTAACAAATAAGGCATATTTGAGATGCATTGTGGGACATGTAGTTTATGGGCAACGTGCTTCTGTAAATCGGCATGTAACCGTATAATAAACATATATTTGTTGTTGTTCTGTTTATGTTTTTATGTTTCATGTGGAACCTACTTGAGCTGGGGCCTGTACTGCGAAGCTGGTTCAACCTAACCTGGATATGTTTGAGTTAGCCGGTTGGCCTAATCCAAAACATACACGCTCTCGCTAAACGGTACTACGACGCGGGTTATCAAGTGGATCGCTCAAGCCAGCCGTGCCCTATCTAGTTAGGTGCGCGTTCACATGAAAGGGGTGGTATTTGGAGCATTCGACCAATCACAAACATGGACAAGCGTACTGACAGCGCAGCGTCATACTTCCTGAATGAAAAGTCAACTATATAATTAGACAAATATGAAGAAGTTAAACTTTAAACATCCATGACTTAAACACTTTATCCAAGATCAAAGCCACATAGCTGCACCTGCAAGGTGAATACAGCTGGTAACAGAAAAAGTGTTTGAATGGGTACATTAACAGGTTTATGATATCACTGCCCCGTCTAAGACACAATCTGACTTTAATTACATTTGACTCGAGTGTTTCATCAACTTAATGTGTTGCTTAAAATAATACTTCTGCATTCAGTATGTGACACTGAGTGTTGCACGGCCAGATACGGCTCAGCTGACTCAGATAAGGAAATATATGATACATTATGATGTGATATGCTGTGGACTGTACTTAATGTTACTTTGATCAGGTTACTTATGTTGTGGCAGATATTTAATTAAGCTTTCTTAACGCTAATGTTATAATAGTCAGATTGCTCTGAAGATGGGAGGTGATATTCTATTAATGTTCACGTTCACAGTCAGTTGATTTTTGCCGGCCGTCTTTCCTGCAACGGCAGCTTTTCTGTATTTCCTTTCTCCTGTAATATGACTTGGTCGCTTTAACCTCCGCACACGGAGCTCTGATTGGTCAGCAGGCGGTGCTTTCACTGAGTTGATCTCTTAGCCTGCAACCTAACCTGCTCCGGGGCAGGTTAGCCGCTCAGCATTATTTAGAGAACCAGCTTCGTAGGACCGGAAACCCCGAGTTTTCCCTGAAGTTAGCCGGCTAAGCAAAAATCCTGCTTCGTAGTATACCCCCCAGGCCTCCCTTGAAAAAGAGATCAATGATCTCAATGGGATACACCTGGATAAATAAAGGTTTGAAATTAAATGGAAATATTATATTCTTTGCAAGCTCTTGTGGGGCCACAGAAAATGAAGCCCCCGGGCCTTGAGTTTGACACCCCTGATATAGTGTTTGTTGTAAAAGGATCAGATTGTATTTCTTCTTTGTAAACTGAATCTGCTTTATGATTTTCACCTTCAATTTTATATTTTGACACTCAGATTAGGTTCCTCATTACATGTTTTAACTGGTAAAAGTAACCCTTCAGTCAGTCATTAACCAAATCGAATGACTCTTTCTTATTGCCATGGGGTATTAAAGTACTCAAGTCATATTCAACATTTAGTTTTGATAAGGAAAGTTTGATGTTGCTGTACTACGGGAATATCACTTTTGATGTACAGCACTTTGCTCCAGATCTTAAGTTACTCCGTTCTGATAGAGAGATATCAAGGGAGGAATCATTTACCCAAACTAAACACACAGCAGTATCACCATGGGGATTGTCAGTGTGCCAGACTGCAGCTCCAAAGGAAGCAGATATCAATGTTAGCAATAAAATAGAGCAGGTTGCTGATTTGGCCTCATTCTGGACCGTTGCTGTGTTTTCTTTTCTTTTTAACTCTTAAAAAAACCTCAGTATCATAATCGCTTAAGGGAAGTGTTTTAACAAATATCTCTTACCTGCCAACATGCTACCGCCAGAAAAGATTGGCTTCCTGTGTCGATGCAGTAATGATAATGAAGTGATGGAAGTGAAAAGGGCCAAAGTGTGTCTTTGTGTACACATGAGATGGAAATAACTTGTTTATCTTTCCAGATCCGTATCCATCCTGTCAGATTTGGCACTTTCTTGGAATATCTGTTATTCTACGATAATTATTTGGACATTATTAAACGTCATTATTAAAAACAACAGTTCTTGTTTCTCTTAAAATTCCTGTTATTGTGCAAGAAAAAAACAGTTACGTGTTTAGGACGTCCAAGTGCTTTTTCCAGATAATTAAATAGTGTGATGATTAAGGCTTCATTTGACCAAGCTGGCTTTCATTAGCATTTCTGTCAACTGTCTCACTTTTAAACACTAAATCTTGCCATTTGTGCTGATGTTGTAATGTTTGGAAGTATAGAAACGATTCCTTGAAAACACAATAAAAGCATTAAACGTAGGGTATAGGTAAGAATGGAGAAACCAGCTCGAGTGCGCTAGAATTTGAAAGTACATAACCGAAAAAAATCTGCCCCTTCCTTCAGACTTCCTTACAGAGCCCCTCCTCCAACACACACGAACGCGCACATGACCAACGAGGGCACGAGATAAATTGGTATAAAATGATTGGTTGTGCTTTTTACAGCGCCACGGCTTCCACAGATGACATTTTGTTATGTATTTATTGTCAAAGCATTTCATGTATTCATTGCTATCGGGATGTTAAGAGCATTCCATGGAATATAACAAAAAGTGTATCTGAAGTGAATTACCTACCCCATCTTTATCTGTGTGCGGAAGTATTGCAAATCCCAGTAAAGCATTTTGAACTGCAGGTTAACAAACTCCTAAATACCTTTTACTTTTTCAAGTAGTTTGAGCTAGTGTACAAATAGCACCCTACTGAGAACGCTTGTAAAACATTCCCACACTGTGCAGTATCTGCATTCTTCTCTTCCATGAATACCAGTGATTGATCTCTGTAAGCACAGGTTTTCTCCGTCTGTATTTCGGGCCCTTCGTCAATCAGTGGTCGAAATCAAGTCCTATGTCTTCTCCAAACCACTGTTCCTTAACCCTAGGACAAAAGCGTTTTGGGGTTAAGGAAAGAAGTGAAGGAAGATTCATCAGGATTTAGGACAATATTTGTGATTGATTGAATGAATGATTGATACATTTTATTTCGAACCAGTAAAATAAATAATTACAAAACAAAACAAATGTTGCAGTGCATAGTCATGTAAGAGAAATCAAAACAAAAAATGACATTTACAACAACAACAACAACAACAACAACAACAACAACAACAGCATTAGCAACATAAACAGTCCCACATCTAGTGTTCGAAAAGGAGTGAGAAGAAATATAATTTATTTAATCTCACCCCCTTGTCCCTAAACGATTTATTTATAATTTATAATCTGCAATAATTATCATTATTATTAATTATTATTGCTTTTATTATTATCAATCTGCTTTACCTGTTGATTTATATATATACATATACACAAAGAGACTGCAATGAAGGAAGACGTCATTAATTACATTTCTGAATACAGCCGACTTCTATGAGACATCTAGAGTAGACACTTCACCCCATGCGTTCTTATGGTGTTGTTTATGTGTGCTTTATAAACGTGGACAACAGAGACAAATACATTGTTCATTACAAAGGTTAGAATTAAATAAAAAATAAAAAACGTAATGCTTGCTCCTGTCCTATGGTATTAACCCACATGAATCCCAACTAGTATGTTTGTATGATAATATTTTTGAATAAATGTAACTGTATGCATTATAAGCATAACTTGTTAGGCCTAAACATTTATCACTGTGCATTCCTTGTTTTTTGTGTTTTATTTTGTATTTCCTTTTATGTCTTAAAGGTGGGGTAGGTAATTCACTTCAGAAACACTTTTTGTTATATTCCATGGAATGCTCTCAACATCCCGATAGCAATGAATAAATTAAATGCTTTGACAATAAATACATAAAAACATTTCATCTGTTGAAGCCGTGGCGCTGTAAAAAGCACGACCAATCATCTGAGCCGGCCCGGCTAAAATAACTGGATGGCCTACCTGCCTGTCAGCCTTATACCAACTTATCTCGTGCCCTCATTGGTCATGTGGGCGTTCGTGTGTGTTGGAGGAGGGTCCCTGTAAGGAAGTCTGAAGGAAGGGGCAGATTTTTTTCGGTTACGTACTTTCAAATTCTAGCGCACTCGAGCGGGTTTCTCCATTCTTACCTATACCCTACCTTTAATGCTTTTATTGTGTTTTCAAGGAATCGTTTCTATACTTCCAAACATTACAACATCAGCAAAAATTACAAGATTTAGTGTTTAAAAGTGAGACAGTTCACAGAAATGCTAATGAAAGCCAGCTTGGTCAAATGAAGCCTTAATCATCACACTATTTAATTATCTGGAAAAAGCACTTGGCTAACATTTGAAGTCCTAAACACGTAACTGTTTTTTTCTTGCACAATAACAGGAACCTTTAAGTATAGTTTGTTGCACTGTAGCTTTGCATTCGACAGAAAAACCTTTAAATCATTGAAAATAATAAAGAAAAGTTTGCGTCTTCCTTAAAAAATACCACAGATATTAGTCGGTTAAACCTAGCAAAGTATTTTTCTGTGTCGAAGGTGAGCTTATTGAATACTTGAATAGGATGTTGAAATGTTCTGTATGTGTGTACAAAGGCCGATGGGAAAGTAATGGGGAGCATTGTGGAAAAGTAAGAAGTTCATATTTTTTACATTACATGTTACTTGTTAGACGCTTTAATCCAAAGCGACTTACATACATTCAATACTGTGGGCAATCCCCACAGGAGCACTTTGAGGTGAAGTGTCTTTCCCAGGGACACAACGACATGCTGACTGCAGTGGGACTCGAACTTGCTATCTCCTGATTCAAAGTTCAGCACACTAAGTTCAGCCCACTGAGCCACAGCCTCCCTATATTTTCTTGCAGAGAGCATGTGTTTGTAGTTATAATTGTTTGTCAAGATTTAGAAACAAAAGACTTTTCACAAAAACACCCCAAACTGCTTTAAAGTAAAAACATTGATGTGTAGCAAATTAGGTAAAATGCATTTCTCTTTCACAAAAAGACATGTAGTGAAACAATGCTTTTAAAGCTTGCCTTATTTGTAGTCATTTTCAGTACACTCAGAAGCAACCTACAAGAATAGAAATAAACAGTAACACTAAACCAAATGTTTTTTAAACAATAACACTCTTTAGAGATTTTCTCCTATCTTTGTATAGTTTTATTCTGGGACAAACAAAGCTTTATTATTAGGGCTGGCTCAGGCTTGCATTGAACAATCTCCTGGGTCTGATATTTTTGTTTTATTGCCTTGACCATCCTCCAGGGCCAATTTTGTTATTTTTTATTTTTATTATATTTGGTTTTATTTGGTTTTATTTTTTTAAACATTCACATTACACATAAATTGGATGTTGTATTTTAGTTAAATGTTTTACCCTGTCATTAAGTCCCCTGTAAAACATTTTTAATTTGTGATATTTGGCGATATAAATAAAATGTCATTGAATATGTTATCTTCCTCCCTGTGCTGCCTCCTCTCTCCAGGCTCACGCTCATGGCTCGTTGGTGTACCTGGTGTCCTGTCTGGGCAACATGGACCACAGCTTTCACCACACACTGCTGCTGGAGATCAGAGCGCTGACAGACCGCTACCCGTGTTTACTGGGCGGCTGTGGGAAAGACATCTACAGGATGAGCAACTCCTTCACCGCTATAGCTCGCCTGCTGGGGAGGAGACTGGAGGATTGCACGGCCACGCACTGCAGGTTAGTCACGCACATCCACAGGCAGTGGTGGGAGTAGTGCCCAGGTCTTAAAGAGGACATATTGTGCTCATTTTCAGGTTCATATTCATATTGTGTTCCTCTACTGTGACATGTCTCCATGCTTTAATGTTCAGAAAGCTCTTTATTTTCCTCATACTGCCTGCCCTTCCGGTTCCTTCGACAAAAACCAATGCAACTTCTCCATAGGATTTTGGAAAATAGCTGAAATAAGGTCTGTGGTTGACACAAATTGAAGAGACAGATCAAGTTTTGTTCAGCCGGATAATATCCAAATGTCTACCTTACTTTTATAATTTTTGTCTCTTCAATTTGTGTCAACCACAGACCTTATTTCGAGCTATTTTGCATTGCATTGGTTTTTGTCGAAGGAACCAGAAGTGGTCAAATGCTAACTTACTTCCGTGTTTTAGGACGCGGCACTGTGGCACTCTATGGAGGCGTTTCAGGCGGGAGGGGGGGGGAATTTAGTGTTTACAGACCATCTACATGCACAGAAACCTATACAACACACTACAGGAGAAGGGAAACCCCAAAGGCCCCAAATGCTTCAATAAAGAAAGCTGGCTGTAGCTCCAGATGTAACCTACAGGCATTAGAGAGGTAATCATCTTCTCTTCTAACAAGTCAAGAAAGCGAATAATAAATGATCCCAATTTGTTGTATGTATGGATTTCTGGGCACGTTCAATTAGCTGAATTTGTGAATTCAAAACAAAAATCTAAGTACGCCTGCTGTACAATTGAATCTGGATCAAACATGATAGTAACACAAGTTTAACAAAATATATTTCAACACTGATTCCTATTTGAAATTAAAGTGCTGTGTTTATCAGCATGCCACAGAGAGCAGTTGAAAGTTGCACAAAGCCAAGAGGGTACACATACTGAGCCAACACATTTGTTCAATTTGTTGTACTAAGACTTAAAGAAATGTGGATTTCCTTATGTCCAAGTCTGACCTCTGATGACTTTGTTCATGTTACTTCCATGTTTACAACAAGTGGAAGTTATAAAAAGTGCTTTAAATGCAGTGTGTGTGTGTGTGTGTGTGTGTGTGTGTGTGTGTGTGTGTGTGTGTGTGTGTGTGTGTGTGTGTGTGTGTGTGTGTGTGTGTGTGTGTGTGTGTGTGTGTGTGTGTGTGTGTGTGTGTGTGTGTGTGTGTGTGTTGATGTTCATAAGTTTACTGGGATTCATCTGGCTGCAGTGTGGGAACGACACGCGAAGCATTACCCGAAACGAGAACATGATGTGCAGGATTTGAGGCTTCCAGAGACTTTGCTTGGGGTCTTCTGGAAAAACGATAGAGGGGTCGAGAGAAGCAGGATGGTTTATTAGGGAAAGAGCGGGGGGGTGAAGAGGGAGGAAAAACAACAAACGTAGGCAGTTGGAATTCCTCTTTCAGAAAACAAGTGGAGTGTTTAATGAAGTTATAAAGGGGGGGGGGGAATAGCAACACACCGTGAAAGAGGGAATAATTAGTTTTGTTTGGGAGAGAAAGAAAGGATAGGGGGAAAACAAAGCCAAAGAGGTTAGATTTTGCCAGGAAAAGGGGGACGCATGGGGTGAGGGACCCAGGAATAGAGCCAGTCACCGTGAGAGGGCCAGAAGGGGAGAAAAGGGGGGAGAGGTGAATAATAAGGCTACTGAAGTCCATCCAAATGTGTCTGTTCTCACGTGCCCAACACATGCAACCCTTCGCCTTATAGTGTGTGTGTGTGTGTGTGTTTTACAGGCTGGACGAGATGTCTCCCTTTGCCTCTCTTTCAGGGGGAGGACGGGGGTCAGAGCAGCGGCTGCAGCTGAAGATCCAGGCCTTTGAGGATAAGATGGGGGAGGAGGTGGGAGAGGAGGAGGCGGAGGACTCTCCCGCCCCGCAGCGACGCTACAGCCTGAGCCAGGCCGTCAGGGAGCAGCGCCGAGAAATGAGATTCAACAGGTCGGTTAATACGTAGCTTTACAGCCCGTAATATAACTATATCTTGAGTGAAGGAAATTATTTGTATCACTGTCACTGGGTAACCTGGTCAACTAAATATATAAATGTATACAACTCATTATATTATTTTATTTATTGAATTATATTATTATTATTATTTATTTATTTTTTAATTCAACCTTTGTACAATGTCTATTATTTAATTACTTGTACATTATTATTGCCCTATTTATTTTATTTATTATTCTTAAATTGGTTACGGTTTGGGAGGTATTACAGTTAGTCTATGGTTTGATTAATTTGCCTGCCATGCTCAATTTAAAGTATCTCAAATCTACCTACTAACCTCAACTAGTGTCTACCAGCTAAGATTGCTACCTTACAATCTATCTTATGTAATAAAGCCACACACTGTTTACAAAAGATCAGTATATTCAACAAAGTAAAGCTAATGCAAACAATACACCTGCCATGCACTGAAGTCCAGGCATTTTGCTGTTTTATATGGTTTTCTTAGGTTTACTAAGTTATCGTCAACAATGTCCCCTTGAATGCCAAAGCGTCTGAATAGTGTCAAAAACCAAAAACAGGAAGCAGACTAAATTTAGTTTAGACTTTTAATTTAGTTGATCAGTGGCGAGCCGTCAGTGCCCTCTAGGCCCTCTCTGAAGGCCTAAGATATTCTACAAAATAATATTTAAAAATATTAAAGAAATGAATATTTTTTTAGTTATATTTTTCATTAGTTTTATCAAAATAACTTGATTTAATTGTATTTAAAATAACATTTCCAAATAACTAAATCCTTTGAATCTGCCTATTCAGTTTATTCAGTTTCTGTTTGAATGTGAAGGGTTAAATGAAAGAAGCTCGTCTCTGCGAGTTACGGCCCGTCCACACAGCAGCGTTAAAAACATCTTGAAAATCTTGGAGGTGGGCGTGTCTGAAAGCTTGGGGATTTTTTGCGAGCAACAACCAATCACATGAATCTCCCGCCCCCGACATACGAAGCAGAAAACCCCGGGGATTTTATGCGAGCAATATATATATATATATAAACTCCCCAAACAGGCGAAAACCTACCAGTTTCACCCATTGTCTCTGCCACCTCCCTCCATGCCTGGTTCCTCCGGTTTGTATCCCGGTAAATAGTTACTGGTCGTAAAGAACCGGGTGATTTGCTACCGTAATTTCTCGTTTGGAATATGAGGAAATGAACTGCGGTATGTCCCTCCCAGCTTACACGTGGTTTGATTGGCTAGCGCTTGCACTGTCAGATTTGCATAAACGGGATTTGATTGGCTGACGCTTCCAGCTCAGCTTCAAAAGTTGAACATTGCTCAACTTTTGAATCCTGAAAATCCTGGAAATCTTCGCTTTGCTTCCCCACAATGCAGTTCGGCGAAAAGCGAGGCAAAGTGACGTCACCCCATTCAAAGTGAATGGGCAGAAGCGTTGGAAGATTTTTTTAACGCTGCTGTGTAGACGGCCCGTTACTGTGAAGAGAGGAGGTGATTGGTGGTCCTGCTGTAAATTCACAGAGGGCCCGCTACAGTAACTGAACGAGAGAGTAATGTCAAATGACAGTACAATTGCCTAGGTATAAAAGTCACAGCTCGCCACTGTAGTTGATAGTTTACATTTCCGTTTTTTTCCTCTCAGGTCAAAGAGCCTGGCCCTGCATGCTGTGCGCTCGCGCTCCATCACCTCCGACACCGGAGAGGACGCCGAGGGCCTGGAGCCGAGTGCAGACTGCATCTTCTCACAAACAAACGTGAATTCACTCTCAGAAAACCAGGAAGCACCGCCTGCTGAGAGCAAACTGAGGGAGGACAGCTCGACGCTCATCCCTGATGTCAAAGAGGCGGAGAACTGTCAAAGCAATGAGAAAAAGAAGGAGAACGAGGAGGAGGAAACTGACAGACTCTTCATCCATCTAAGAGACAATATGGAGGCGATCAGCGAGTTCTGCAGAGACATCATGCAGCAGGTCCCCATTCCAGAGCAGTGTGTGATAGAAGGTAACACAAGCAGATTTCTTAAAGATATGATTTAATGACTGTGTTATTGCAGTAGATGGTGAAGATAAGTGTGGTCCACAGAGAGAGGCAGGGGGAAGGTTTGTGTAACCTGCTGAACCTGAAGGAGATTACAGTCAGAGCTGGGCTTAATTAATGATGTGGTATGAATATGCCTCGTCTTCCCCTCTCTCTTCATCTTGTATACACATACAGTACGTTGAGCCCGCAGCGCGCAGGGATTTATTTCTTTATTTTACTATTGCATGTGCTGATCATTAATTTAATCCTTTCCAAAGTTCATATGAGTTTATTTGTATTCCTTCGACCCAAATCATAGTCAGAGTCCTTATAGAGTTATCCTGACACCTTTTTAAATGTAACTTTCTATCTTCGACTTTCTGTTTCCAGTTATCAGCCCAGAGGATGTGATCATAGGATTTTTCTGTTGAGGTCCACAGTTAGGAAATATATTAAAACAAATCTCAATGAACTTGTGAGTGTGCTCTTTAGCTAGCTAACATCAGCTATCAAGCTAACATCAGCTATCTAGCTAACATCAGCTATCTAGCTAACATCAGCTATCTAGCTAACTAGCTACGTTCACTATCTAACAAGCTAACAAGTGAACATTAGCTATCGATATAACAAGCTTGCTAGCAAACATTAGCTATCTATCAATCTAGTTGGAAAGCAAACCTGTCAACCTGGTTAGTTAACTTTTGCCATCTACTTTACCAACTAGCTTACGTAAGCTACTTGTCTAACAAGCTAGCTGGCTAACTTTAGCTAACTTCTAACCTGCCGCTCTCAGTTAACCAGCAGCCAATCATAGCTCCAAACAATGCCAAAAACGACCAAATATGCATTATTTGGATATCCTGATCACATAGCGGTCATGTAATTGGTTACTATCTCGCCTGAAAAACTGTTTAACCTGTTAAGCCCGAGAGACCCCGGTACCGGGGCCCTCCCGCAACATCTTGCAGGAAACAGTGTATGAGGGCATCTTAACATTTAATAAACTATGAATGTTTTATATCCATGTAACGGGAGGAAACTCATCTAACTGATCTTTTTTTTTTTTAAACCCACAATGCTGACGCTGAGCCTCTGAATTAGCAACGAGCGAAAAATGCTGACAGATTACTGCACCGAAACTCACTCATAAAACCTTAGTAATAATCCTTTCTGCACATCCGACCCATCGATCTGATCGTGAGATGACACAGAATCGATGGGTACATACATTATCTATGTAAGATAAGAACTCGCAACTTTATAAACAAAAACAGACATCAAAACATGTGGCGCTAGGTAGCTAAAAACGCTAACATGGCTTACCTGTGTCGTTGTCTGGTCAAAATTAGTCTTCAATGGCATTAAAACGATAAAACGCTGCTGAAGTTAATCCATAGCCTAATCCAATGTGTCTGTATCCCTTTGAAATGATTTCTGATAATCCATAAGCAATAAACCTGCTTTTCCGTTTCCAGATGTCAGAGCGAGAGATAGGTTCATTCTGATGCAAACCTGAATGCGCAAAGCCCCCACTTTTTTTTTGACTGTGTGGGGAAATTCCCCTTCGATTCTATTGGCTCTAACGGTCAGAAAGAGATGTCAATCACCAAAATCGACCAATGGGTTCCAGAGAAACGGTAAAAAAACGGGAAGATATGGTCATTTGTTCTGGAAATGTCATTTTCAAGCCTGAGACCTGAAAAACAGGCTCAGGGCTAAACAGGTTAAACTTAATTGCAGTTCATTCAAAAGCATAAAAATTGTTTCTTTGGCAAGTAATGGTGAAGCCATGCGAGTAAAAACTCTTACTTACACTTAGGTTACTATACTACACGCTCTAGCCAACACAAAATAAGTCAATGCGAAGTGTCAAATAAATAGGCTGTCTAATAATCCTATTTTTGCCATGCAGTTGTTTTGGTCTTTTCATGGAAAATGTAGAATATTGCAAGACCTTCACCTGTGGCTGCAGACTCTTTTGACCTGTACTTGTTCTGAATAGGAAAATAAGTAACATACTCTTATATAAATAATATGAGCCAAACTCTATTGGGCAAACGTCACAGAGCTAATTTGTTAAGAGCAAAATGAATCAATTTAAAGAAGCAGAGAATTGTTTTGAAGTGGGCAGGGTTATTGAATTCAGTTTTATCTATACAACACACTCATGTTTAAGTAGAAACAGCTGAATGTTATGCACTGTGTAGTATGCATGAAGTACATTTATTTATAGGTTGTGTTTTGTGCGTGTGCTCGCCTGCTGTAATGCTGTATTTCTTGCAGTGTGTGCTGAGTAGAAACAGCAGGTCAAGAGGTTCATGTAAAAACAATGAAATGAGAAACCTCTTACGTCTCAAAACTAATCTAATCTACTTTCTAAAAATGTTGTAATTCATTTTCACATTTCTTCTCTCAATCTTCTGAAATTCAGGGACTACATATTTTATTTTTCATTCATGCCGTACAATTTCTGCTTATTTTCAAATGTTCAATTTGATTTGCTTTGCTTAAATTATTACTTAACTGTCATGTTATTTCCCACATTAACTCAAACTTGATACAGCCCCTCCTGGAATGGTAACTCTGAGCTCAAAGAGATATAAATCTTACACCTAAATGATCGACTACCAATCCAACTCCAGCATGACATATTCATTTAAAGAGGCCTTAATATGCTTTTTGGAGTTTTCCCTTAATATAATAGAGGTTTTCATGCATGGATGTAAAGGCTAAAATCCCTGTGTTCCCTCAATAGGGAGTTTCTCTCCCACACACACTCCCCCCCTGCCTGAAACGCCTCCATTGGACTCCTTTGTTTAATTCCAGAACATAGTGACATCACGATGTAACACTCACGCTTCTATTGACTAGCGCTTCAACACATTGTACATGAAAGGTTAAACGGTTGACTCATCACAGCAGAGCCGGCCAGCTAACCAATCAGAGCAGACTGTGCTCTGGTTTCAGACAGAGGGTGAAAAGAGGTGCTGCAGCACAGGCAGTATGAGAAGCCCCTTTAATACATCTGATACTCATGATGTTGGGCAACAAGATCTCTGAACCTCACACACTTGTATGTGGGCCCATATGCTACAATACACATCAGTTCACACTTCACAAATCACACAAACTTACACAAAAATGCAATTACAGTACAGCCCCACCTATGGGGACACAGCTATAGTCTTTTGAACCTTTTAGGAAACAGACAAAGCTGTCACACACACACACACACACACACACACACACACACACACACACACACACACACACACACACACACACACACACACACACACACACACACACACTGCATTTAAAGCACTTTTTATAACTTCCATTTGTTGTAAACATGGCAGTAACATGAACAAAGTCATCAGAGGTCAGACTTGGACATAAGGAAATCCACATTTCTTTAAGTCTTAGTACAACAAATTGAATAAATGTGTTGGCTCAGTATGTGTACCCTCTTGGCTTTGTGCAACTTTCGACTGCTCTCTGTGGCATGCTGATAAACACAGCACTTTAATTTCAAATAGGAATCAGTGTTGAAATATATTTTGTTAAACTTGTGTTACTATCATTTAACCAGGCTTAGATTTTTGTTTTTAATTCACAAATTCAGCTAATTGAACGTGCCCAGAAATCCATACATACAACAAATTGGGATAATTTATAATTCGCTTTCTTGACTTGTTAGAAGAGAAGATGATTACCTCTCTAATGCCTGTAGGTTACATCTGGAGCTACAGCCAGCTTTCTTTATTGAAGCATTTGGGGCCTTTGGGGTTTCCCTTCTCCTGTAGTGTGTTGTATAGGTTTTTGTGCATGTAGATGGTCTGTAAACACTAAATTCCCCCCCCCCCCCCCCCCCCCTCCCGCCTGAAACGCCTCCATAGAGTGCCACAGTGCCGCGTCCTAAAACACGGAAGTATGTTAGCATTTTACCACTTCTGGTTCCTTCGACAAAAACCAATGCAATGCAAAATAGCTCGAAATAAGGTCTGTGGTTGACACAAATTGAAGAGACAATAATTATAAAAGTAGGGTGGACATGTGGATATTATCCGGCTGAACAAAACTTGATCTGTCTCTTCAATTTGTGTCAACCACAGACCTTATTTCGAGCTATTTTCCAAAATCCTATGGAGAAATTGCATTGGTTTTTGTCGAAGGAACCGGAAGGGCAGGCAGTATAAGGAAAATAAAGAGCTTTCTGAACATTAAAGCATGGAGACATGTCACAGTAGAGGAACAAAATACTAATATGAACCTGAAAATGAGCACAATACGTCCTCTTTAAGACCTGGGCACTTCTCCCACCACTGCCTGTGGATGTGCGTGACTAACCTGCAGTGCGTGGCCGTGCTCTCCTCCAGTCTCCTCCCCAGCAGGCGAGCTATAGCGGTGAAGGAGTTGCTCATCCTGTAGATGTCTTTCCCGCAGCCGCCCAGTAAACACGGGTAGCGGTCTGTCAGCGCTCTGATCTCCAGCAGCAGTGTGTGGTGAAAGCTGTGGTCCATGTTGCCCAGACAGGACACCAGGTACACCAACGAGCCATGAGCGTGAGCCTGGAGAGAGGAGGCAGCACAGGGAGGAAGATAACATATTCAATTACATTTTATTTATATCGCCAAATATCACAAATTAAAAATGTTTTACAGGGGACTTAATGAC
Source organism: Notothenia rossii (assembly GCF_949606895.1). NCBI lineage: Eukaryota > Metazoa > Chordata > Actinopteri > Perciformes > Nototheniidae > Notothenia > Notothenia rossii. Next base: position 86,429,083 of record NC_136902.1, on the reverse strand, counting down.
AGGGTAAAACATTTAACTAAAATACAACATCCAATTTATGTGTAATGTGAATGTTTAAAAAAATAAAACCAAATAAAACCAAATATAATAAAAATTAAAAATAATAAAATCAGCCCTGGAGGATGGTCAAGGCAATAAAACAAAGATATCAGACCCAGGAGATTGTTCAATGCAAGCCTGAGCCAGCCCTAATAATAAAGCTTTGTTTGTCCCAGAATAAAACTATACAAAGATAGGAGAAAATCTCTAAAGAGTTTTATTGTTTACAAAACATTTGGTTTAGTGTTACTGTTTATTTCTATTCTTGTAGGTTGCTTCTGAGTGTACTGAAAATGACTAAAAATAAGGCAAGCTTTAAAAGCATTGTTTCACTACGTGTCTTTCCTAATTTGCTACACATCAATGTTTTTACTTTAAAGCAGTTTGGGGTGTTTTTGTGAAAAGTCTTTTTTTTTTTTTTGTGTGTCTCACACACTTGTATGTGTGCCCATATGCTACAATACACATCAGTTCACACTTCACAAATCACACAAACTTACACAAAAATGCAATTACAGTACAGCCCCACCTATGGGGACACGGCTATAGTCTTTTGAACCTTTTAGGAAACAGACAAAGCTGTCACACACACACACACACACACACACACACACACACACACACACACACACACACACACACACACACACACACACACACACACACACACACACACACACACACCATAAGAGGTGATGATATTTTGATTCACTGGAGGGGATGTTTTTGCTCAGCCCTTTGGCCTGAATGTAATTTTAACTAAGAGGCAGCCAGGAGTCAAACACACACACACACACACACACACACACACACACACACACACACACACACACACACACACACACACACACACACACACACACACACACACACACACACACACACACACACACACACACACACACTCCTAGACAGCCACACACACATACACACACACACACGTATACACAAAAGGAAACTAGACAAAAAAAAGCAAACTCCTCCTTTGCCTCTGGTTAATTGATTACATCTGAAAAGAAATGTAAACATACATCCGTTGCACATGTACGCACACATTAATGACACCATACATAATTATTGCTAAGTGCTTAATGAGAATCAAGCCCCTAGGCGCTGAGGATATGATGTCACAGGTGGTCTCAGCTGGATGATGTCATCATGCTGCTGACCTGCAGAACCCCCCATCTCAAGGGAGGAGGATTACACGGAAGGGTGGATATTCACATCCACACATCTACAAACACACAGTGACACAAAACAATATACAGCGTCACCCACAATTGAGAACATAAACAAACTTGGAAACACACATGTCACACATGTGGGAGTGAAGCAGGACAAACAGACACACACTGTAGTTCATACACAGGGTTTGGAGGGTTACTTTAGAAATGGGTCCATCGGCCCAAAACATTTCCATTAGGAGACAACAGTTTCAAAAACAATGCAAATATAAAAACACAACTATGCCAAAACACATTTACCAACTTCACAACACATGCAAAGTGTTTACTAAAAGCGATGCGTAAACGAAACACCGCAAGAAGCTCAAAACACTAACCAGGGGACACTCAAAAGTGTCGCAAACAGTTCGGAATGGAGCGCTTGTTGGCGTTTGGGTATTATAAAGTTGGTCAGTTCATGCATTTTAAAATAAATTATGTTTACCTTCATAGCAAGAAAAACAAATGAAGGTGGAGTTTTATCACTTCGAACCACTTCAGTCACCTGGAGCTCGTATAGTTTTACTTTACTGCTATTAAAGCATGTAGAAGATATCCAGCATAGTCAAGAGTTGTTACAGTTTTCTGACAAGAACTAAAATACACTACATTTCTTTAAATATGATCTTTAGGGAGAAGATTGATACCACGCATACATAAGGCTAAAGCCAGCAGCCAGCTATCTTAGCATCTCAGCTCAACATAACTCAGGTCAATCCGTACAAAACATTGCCGTCTTGTCCGAGGTTTTACGAGTCAGTTTATTTTGTCTGTCAAGAGCTTATAGATGAAAACATGTCGGGCATGGAGAGAGCTTCTCTTCCTTTATAAACAGTATTTTTGGGGGTTTGACAACTATCACATTCTTTGCTTTGAGTGTTATCCATCTATAGCTTTATTTATGGTAACGTATACCATTAAGCGAATTAACGGATTACCAAAATTGTGTAATTATTGCTTTTAAAACCGTAGAAATCGTGAACCTGTTTTACCAGTTAAATCAGACCCAAATGCTGCAAAACATCTTATTTTACATACAGCTAAAAGACTTAACTTTGTGTACATGACATGAAATGAATACGAACTATGAAAATAAGGCACATAAAAAAAGACTATTGTTTTATTTTGATTCAAATGAACAGATAATTTCCATGTGAAGCACAGAAACCAGCTTTGAGGTGGCAGTGTGTGGTTGGTGGTGGTGGTGGAGAAGACGTTTTGTGATGGTTACGGGGCCGCCATGTCCTTGCATGCTATGAATCACTCTGTAAATATGCTCCTAATGTTACACAAGTCCATATGTGCAAGAGACAGAGAAAGTATAACTCACTCTGGTTTTACTTTAATGCCAGATGCATTAAAGTGTGTTTTATATGTTTTTGTGTGTGATAGATTCAAATCGAGGATGTGTGGCCAAGCTGTCGTTCTCCTGTCCTCTCAAGGGCCACTACTGTCTGTACGCCAAGTCCTGCTTCAACATGACCAGCAGACAGCCTCATCTCTGGATTCACATCATGCTGATGCATCTGCAGGTGAAGAGGAAATAGGTTTTTATGAATGACAAACAAAAAATGGTCTGTTCCACTGCGTACCAACGGCTGGAACTGCAGCGACAAAAACGTAAAATGACAGAAGCACTGATCGAGGTTTTTTGTAACTGTCCAAGTCTGTTCACATTTTCTTTTTCTTTTACCAGTCTTTAAACACTGCAGAGCCCATACCGTGTTCCTGTTAGTGTTTACTTCCTGTCTGTCTTCTTCTGCTGTTCCCTTTATTGTTTACTTCCTGTCTGTCTTCTTCTGCTGTTCCCTTTATTGTTTACTTCCTGTCTGTCTTCTTCTGCTGTTCCCTTTATTGTTTACTTCCTGTCTGTCTTCTTCTGCTGTTTCCTTTAATGTTTACTTCCTGTCTGTCTTCTTCTGTTGATCTCTCTGATGTCCAGCTCTCTGGGTGTTTCTCAATGTCGAATACGCTTGCTTGGTATCACACGTCTTCCGAGTCACTTGCTTCAGAAGCGAGGCAAGAATACTTCCTGGCATTCGGAAAATAAAGAGTGGAACAGGCTAGCAAGTGTGCAGGTGTGCTTCATATGAGAGGCACCGCTTTACATTTTCCGCCACAGATTTGGGGAAATTGGTCCGTGCGCAAAGCATTGTGGGGATTTTAAGACCGCAGAGTCTACACGTGCAGCCTCGAAATTTTTCGCTACGAAGTACGCCGGGCTCGGTAGAATTCCAAGTATGCTGGACATTGGAACAGTCCTTTGGCGGCACTCGATGACTTAGTATGCTTGAAATAGTGGCTCTGGAGCAGCTTTACTCGACATTGAGAAACACCCCCTGTCTTTTAACCTCTTTCGTTCTCTTGTTCTCTTTTTCCTTTCTTTACTGGGGATAGTTTAGCCGTCATGAATCTAAAGTTTTGTTCTATCCACAAACATAAAAATAAATATTCAAAAAGTATTCCACTGTGTTTTCTGATGGACAAAAAAAACTAATGCTTGTTGTCCACAGATGACGTTAAATTGACATGTTTTTAATATCAAAATATGTTAAAAGTAGTTTTGTTTTACCAACATTTTATCTACCTTTCCTCTGTGTTTATGTCATTTTCTTTTGACCAGAGTAAGTCCAGTGTCGCTCTGTGCTCCAGGGATGAGTGTGTAAAGAAACTCGCTTCTCTTTGGGAGAAGACGCAGCTGAAAGGAGCTCACAGCTTCCCAAAGGCCATGACGCAGCAAACCACCCCACACAGGAAGGTAATGAACAACAGTGTGTGTCTGCAAATATGTGTGTGTCTGCGAATATGTGTGTGTGAGCTTCTGTCACCGGCAGAGGGAATGAAGTCATTGGCAGTAAAAAAAATCTCTTACCTAGGAAAGCTTGAAAGTTCAACATCCACTTTGTTTAAACATGGAATGCACTAAGTGGACATTTCTATATACAAGGCCTCTCCCATCATCTTAATCGTGTGTGTGTGTGTGTGTGTGTGTGTGTGTGTGTGTGTGTGTGTGTGTGTGTGTGTGTGTGTGTGTGTGTGTGTGTGTGTGTGTGTGTGTGTGTGTGTGTGTGTGTGTGTGTGTGTGTGTGTGTGTGTGTGTGTGTGTGTGTGTGTGTGTGTGTGTGTGGATCAAGACAAAAAGAGAGAGAATATTTTTTCCTAAACATTTCAGAATCTTTTTACACAGAGGGGACACATGTTGATGTAGAAAAGATATGACAAGGTGGATTTTGCATAATAGGTGATCATCTTTGGCTTCTCTAGCAAAATATGTCCTCTTTAAGAAACCTTGTTTGAATAACACAGATTATGATGTAAATTCAAGACATAGATCCTGTTCATGGAATCTCCCAAAACCATCTCACTGAAAATATATCTGAAAGAGCAGATACTAAGCATGTAAGTTGATTTTGGGCTAACACATGCTTTACAGTTTCCTGAAACCCACCCAGCTATATGAAATGTAACATGTTTCACCTGCAGCTCTGCAGAGTCTCCAACTGTTTCTGAAACTGTGACCTGTTAGTGCATTCTACCTTTCACACTGACTTCCATAAAACCCACCCTCCCTGAAGTCTAATCACTCTGCCTGGTCCTAACCTTACAAGCCAGAGTACAGTAACTACACATGTTACACAGCAGGGGAGAAAGTAAATAACATACATCTGACAGACGACACATACCACACTGCAGTGTTACCATAAGATCAGATTTTACTGTTAGAAGGAAGGAACTATGCTTATAGGGCTTAAGTAATGCCATATGTGTGCAGGTACTATTGTGAGAGTGTGTGTGTGTGTGTGTGTGTGTGTGTGTGTGTGTGTGTGTGTGTGTGTGTGTGTGTGTGTGTGTGTGTGTGTGTGTGTGTGTGTGTGTGTGTGTGTGTGTGTGTGTGTGTGTGTGTGTGTGTGTGTGTGTGTGTGTCCGTGTAGGCCCGTGTGTGGGTCAGTGTGTGTGTGCCCCTCATAATGTGACATGCTAAGTGGTCGCTAGGAAATAATTAGACCAACAAAGAAAACACAGCTGTGGTTTGTCTTTCTCTAAACGCTTGTTGTGGCTCACATCGAGCAGCTCTGGTTGACATATGGAGAATGAACATACCCATGTATTCATAAACACAAACTCATTATAAGATAATAATAATAATAAATCACACAGATAAAAATAACTCCACTACACATTGAAGTCCTGAGTTGATAATGTTACTCAAGGAAAAGTTTGTAGGCATTAAATAATTATTCATTATAAATTAATTTAAGAATGGCTAAGCAGGGATTTACTGTTGGTTATAAAGGGGCCCTATTGTGTTCATTTTAATGTTCAAAAAGCTCTTTATTTTTCTCATACCGCCAGTGGCGATTCTAGAGATTTATACATGGGGTGGCAGAGGGGTGGCAGGCATATATTGTAGGGTGGCAATTTTTTTAGGAAGCCCACCTTACTTTGTACTTTATATGCACCCATATACAACAGTTTTTTCAACACCCAAGTGTGATAAATTCAATATTTGGTCTACATACATGAGCATTCCACTTTTTAGTACATTAAAACAGTGTTTCCCTTGGGATTATTGTAGCAGCAGAAATGTTGCTCATCCCAAGCAAGCCTTCTGGGGGGGTATCCGGGGCATATCCCCCGGGTCAAAAATGTTGAACATTGTTAATTCAATCTAATCAATCTGAGGCACTTTGAAAGCAAAATCAAGCCATAGGAATGATTTAGAAATTTGAGGACTTCACAGCACTTTACAAAATTCCAGCATTATCCTAGAAGCAAAGCCCTCCCTCAAAGGCCTGCCTGCCAAAGTGTTTTGTGAGTGCATGTGTACAGAATAGGTTAGACAGGTTTGTGAGAACAATTTCTGTGTGTGTTAAAGTCACAAAATATATACAAGTATTTACATTATCAGTTATTGATGACATTTCACATTGTAAATGCAACCAAAAAAATGCAAAGCAGATTAGAACGTTTTTTGACTCCGTTACATATATCATCTGATTGCTACAGAAGCTGTATGCGACGATTGCTATGCTGTGCAGCAAATCTCTTCACAAACTCATCCAAATTTAAATCTTTCGCACGTTTAGACTCAATACTGAGAATTGCTATACTTGCTAGTCTGTTCTCAGTCATGGTAGAACGCAGGTGATTCTTGATCAGTTTAAGAGCTGAAAAACTCCTCTCACATGCTGCACTGGTAACAGGCAATACCACAGCTATTTTACATAACCTGAACATCTCAAAGAATACCTCCTTGTATGGTTCCAAAAAATTAACAAATTCTATTAAACTGGACGGACTTTTTCCATGTGTTGCTTGTCGATCTAACAACCTTCTAGTCTGGTGCAGTTCATGTTTCAGATCCTCTACATTTGACCCATATGCATTTGCTAATAGAAAAACTGCCTCCTCATTTAAAAAGCTGCTGCTGGATGGATTTAGGGCCTGGACACCCTGCATGATGTCACAGTTTACGCTAGAGAATCGTCTTCTCATTTCACCAACCATACAATCAATGATGGGATAAAATACCTTGGTGATAAAAGACCTCTTACTGTCCGATTCTGTGTGTTGTCCTAATGTTGACATGATAACACTACCTTGAAGTCTTTGTGTTATTTGCCTTGCCCTTTTAAAGGTGTGAGTCGTTGAAATGTCAGACTTTTCACAGGTGGCTAGTACCTCATTCCACAGCTCATCAAAGTATGTCTCACTGCGATAGTCTTCCAGAGTCTGTCTGATGGTCGCAATTAACTCTACAGCTTTAGTAAGGTCAATCTGTGTTGACTGAAGCATCTCTGACAAAAAGTGTGTGTCCTTTAGTACCTTTCTAAATAGTACAAGACATCCAATAAAATTTAGATCGATCTGAACTAGTAGACCTCTTGCTTCAACCGCTCTGTCCGGATTGTCCTCCTCTGAAATATCTTCCAGTACTTGCATTACAGCAGGCAACCTATCCATGACATTGCGACAAGCTGTATGTCTGCTGGCCCATCGAGTCTCGCTGAGACGTGAGAGTTCCCTTACTTGACCATCATACATCTCTCTCTGCACATCCAACCATTTAGGATGGACATAAGATCCTGACATAAAAATATACAGTCGCTCTAACAATGAAAAGAAATTTCTTGCATCAGGAACAGATTTCACACTGTCTACCATCACTAGGTTTAAGCAGTGGGCACTGCAATGAACGTAGAATGCATGCTTGGCTACTTCTCTTATTCTGGCTTGGACACCAGCATGCTTCCCACTCATAGTTGAAGCACCATCATAGCCTTGCCCAACTAGGTTTTTTTTATATTCCAGCCCATACTTCTCTAAACAGCCAATGATCTTCTCTGTTAAACTGGCAGCATCCAGTTTATCTGCCTCTTGAAACTCTAGAAAACTCTCCTGAACTACACCATTATAATAGTACCGAAGAACAAAAGACATCTGCTCCATTTTCTTTACATCTTTTGTTTCATCAACAAGAACAGAAAATTGTGCACTCTCTTTAACCTCTTTGATAATCTCCTCTTTAACCATATCTGCTAAACACTGCAGTATTTCATTTTGTATCAGGCTACTTGTGTATTTTGCATTTTTTGCTTGATTTTCCATTCGTTTTTTTAAAAACGGATCATGCTTGCTCAGGAGATCCAACAATTCTAGGAAATTTCCTCTATTGTCCGCCTCGGATGATTCCCGGTGACCACGCTGGGAAATGTTTTGAGTGGCAGTTAACAACAGGACTTCACCAAGTGTGCGTATATATTTCTGGTTTTCGATTACTTTTTTACTTGACTCCTCTTCCATCATTCCTAACATTGATGAGTTTCTGTCTAGCATTTTCTTATTCTCTGTCCATGCAAACATAGCATTAACATGGCTCTCTGATTTAGCATGTGAACAAAATCCACTGTCCTTAAATGTAGCTTTCTTCCAGTTAGAATAACCATTCATAGAGGTAAACACAGTCCTAGAGGCATTAGGTAAAGAAAAGTGTCTACAAGCAAAGCAATATGCTGCGTCTTTTGACTGTGAGTATTCCACCCAGTTATGCATTTTGTACCAGTCAGCATGGAAACTTCTCCTTGCACAACCTTGCATCGTCTTGGGAAAGCTCTCCAGCGATGGTTGTGTCGGCCCATCCCCTCTGTGTTTGGAAATGTCTGGAAAAAGATAAAATAAGGAGGGAAAGTTACTCTATAATAACTACCCTGATAAGCCCCAAGATGTATTTAACTACATTGATTCATTGATACATTGATTAACTACATTGATTCATTGATACATTGATTGATCTACATTGATTCAAATCATACATGGCATTTACTGTACTGTGGCTTTGATAAAATGTCACTAATTCTGTGCTGATATATGTATTTGATCCAAATGGTAAATGGACTGCACATATGGGACTTCATTTGCAACTAACGGTACCCAACACACTTTACAATGGCCTCTCATTAAGCCATTCTCACACACATTCACACCAATTGTGGTAGCTTTTTTTCAAACGTAAGGAGCTAACACTTGAATGGAACCCCCCACCCACCAAAAAACATACCATGAGGACCAGCTGTAGCTGCACAATCTTCCACTTCTGTCTCAGACTGTCTCTCTGCACAGTCATCATTGACACTTTCTGGCTCTGGCTCAGGCTCTGGCTCTGGATCAAGGCACTCCAAGGTCTCTGTTGGGGTATTTTTTTGTTGTGTAGGAGAAAAATAAAATAAAATAAGATACTATAGGTAGCAATAATAATAATAATAATAATAATAATAATAATAATAATAACCCTGATGGTCAATGTCACACTTATAGCACTTTATTTGCATTTAACAGTACCCAAATCACTTTACAATGGCTTCTCATTTACCCATTCACACACCAACGGCAGTGGAGTTTCTCAAACGTAAGGAGTGAACACAACTGGACCATAACACAACAACAAAAACATACTGACCAGCTACGCAGATCTTTTCCACCTCCATCTCAATGAACTGGCTCTCTGCATTGGCAGATTCTGCCTCGGGCTCGCTCTCTCCTGCTCTTTTCTGATCTGTAGCCTATTTTACACAAAAAGTAGGCCATTAACATAATACATTAGCCCTAATGTTACTGCACTGTAGCTTCGTTTAAAATATCACTACTTGTGGTGGTATATTGAAATATAAGATCACATTTACTGGGCTGTGACAAAAAGTGGAAATCCTGAAAATAGAAATACTGTAGCAATGTAATTAACTAAATTGTTAACTGGGACACTTCCTAAGTTCTTTTAACTGACCACACAAACTATGTGGTAATCTATACGATTTTATGTTAAGTTTTGTAGTGTAGTAGTGTATCCCTTATTTTAACCTAAATTAAGCAAATTTAAAATACCTTTCATTACTCTTATAGTAAATGCAATGAAATCACAAATATCCCCCTTTTATATAAAAGTAGAAAGTGTTTACTATGTAAATATTAAATGAAATTACAGTCAAATAAAATATTTCAAATAAAAGGTTTCTCTCTGCATCAATGAAATTACCTACCTAATGCATATTTTGCATTACCGAAATGCTTTACTCCTTTAAATAAGCAACCTCTGCTATGCCACCTTAATAGTTAGCCAGCTTTTTTGTAACATAAAGAAAATAAAAGGAAAATATAGCACTGGGCTACAATACCACGAGGACCAGCTGAACTAGCTAACTAACCTTCCCGCTCTAGCCTCAAGCTTCGAGTGGCAGAGGCTGTCTGCACTTGGACCCTCATGCTCCCTCACATCACTAACCTGCTTCTTTGTGAGGATGAAGCTCCTGATGTCACCCTTCCTCTTTGTGGTTGACGACATGGCCTTCCTATAATTGAAACAAGTCATATTCAAACATAAATTAAAGTTTTTATGTTAAACATACATTAAAGTTTACATGTAACGTTAAGGTTCGCCTTTCTGATGCTACACACAGAAATTCTGCTAGCCTTAGCCACCACTAGCATACTAGCTAACGCCAAATAGCAAACTTGTTAAGAACGTTTCATAGAACTACAATGATATGAAATGCCACAACATCACTTGGTTTCAGTTCAAAATGTCAAAGGCTTGCCAGTAGCTGGCTAGTTATCAACGTTATTCAGTTAGCTAGCGCCAGCTAGCTAGTTACCGAACTGGCTTCAAAAGCTATCTTGTGGCTAACCGTGACATGAGGTAAAACGTAGCTAGGGGTTAGCCACATAATAGCTATCTAGCCTCATCACTCGGTAGTTAATTCTGAAATCGATAACAACACAGCATATTCATCCAGAAACTACCAGTTACTAGTACCATATCTCTAATAATAATAATAATAGTTTATTTTGTACAGCGCCTTCCATCTATGAGGAATTATAAACGTTTCGAAATCACATTACACTTTGACGTTACCCACCTGTGAACAGACTCCATCTGACAGCTTGTGTCTGCGCTGACTCCACATCAAGGCAAAGAGATTCTGCGATATGGATGCAACCATTCGTGATGGGGGGGGGGGGGGTGTGCACCAACAAGTTTCTTTTTCAAATTTGACATTCTGCAGTTTGACACCGATTTTGGATTGTTTTGAATTTGTTTTGATCTTAAAACGATATTAATAATAATTATCCAATAAATCATCAGTTGGTATTTTTTGACTGGGGTGGCAGGTGGGGTGGCAGACCCCTTTTCAGGGGTGGCGGCTGCCACCCCATGCCACCCTGGTAGTTTCGCCACTGCATACCGCCTGTGCTGCAGCACCTCTTTTCAACCTCTGTCTGAAACCAGAGCCCAGTCTGCTCTGATTGGCTAGCTGGCCTGCTCTGTTGTAATTGGTCAGCCTCTACAAATGTCCCGCCCCTTAGCCTAATGTACAATGTGTTGGAGTGCTAGTTTACAAAGAAGCAATACAATCTGATCCTTTTACAACAAACACATACACTCGTTTTAGTTTTTACTAATATTGTTATCCTGCTAGTAATCCCCAATTTATAGAAATGTAACAGTTATCATATTTTTGTTATGTAACTGTGAGGGAATACAGTTACCTGTTTTGTATTCTGATTACGTGATCCTGTTACATGTAATCCAGTACTCCTCAGACCTGCCAAGAATACCATGTCAACCAACAGAATGACCTTTAGTGTATTTTCTTTTTGCTTCAAATGGGTTCAGTTTAATTTCCCAGACACACAACCTCTCCCTTAATCCATATGTTCTGCATTTCCTCTTTGCTTTGTTTCCCTCTCTATTAAACCTAAAACTCCACCATCGTCAGCCAATCAGAAACACATGGAGCAGAAGAAGTAGAGATGCATACGGGAGGACAGCTAAATGAGACAGTAAAGGTTTATATATTATATGTACTGACATGGAGATTTAAAAGGCGACTGCAGGGCTTTATGAGTCTCCAGAGATTTAATAGAGCGCTTTTGACAACTCAGTTAAGTAGTTTTATGAAACAGAGGTAATTGAAAACTGCTGTGAGCAAAGATGAGAGGGAGGTATGAGCTGCAACGACTACCTGGAAAGAAATGATTGGGAAAGATACATTAACAATAAAAAAATGATTGGTTTCAAGCATGGAAATAGTTCAATTGTCGGTCAGGGGTCAAGATATATAAAGATAAAAACGATTAACTTAAATGAGCCCCAAGAAATGAGTGTGCTGCACCATCTTCGTGTTCATCACAGGAGACATCAATCAGTAAGAGGGAGGAGAGGGGAGGAACGAAAGGACATGATGGTGAAAAATGGGGAAGAAGTGTGCAGGCAAGAGTAAGATGAAGCAAAAAATAATACGTTAGAGAGAAATGTTAAAAAAGAAAGGAAGAAGAGTGAGGCTATGGGTAGAAGACATACACATACATATATAATTACACATAGACCATTTGAGGGAAATAGTTTTGTTGAAGCTGTTGTTGGTCTGTGGAAAAATGTAATCATAAGAAATGACTCTGGAAAAGCTGCAGATAGAGCCATAAGAAATGAATGCTACCGATTATTTAATGTTTGATGTTGTTTTTATAGGAAATCATTTAAGCTTTGTTAGTTCCAGGTTTAATACGTGCAATAAGTTCATTTCAATAAGTTTTGCAATAAACATTGAACCAGTCCGGCCCTCGACTAGCACCGATATTTTTATTTTGGCCCACTGTGTATTTGAGTTTGACACCCCTGACATAGAGTACATTCCCACACATAAGTATACATACAATAACAATAATAATAATAATAATAATAATAATACATAAATACGTCCTTGTTTGGATACTAAAAACAACGTACTGATGAGATTGAATAACATGCAGAATAGAAAACCCAGGAGGATGGTGGGAAGATGTTGGAATAGGCAGAATAAAATAGGAATTGTTGGGGTAAGAGAGGATGTGGCAAGAGAAAGAGGTAAGGAGGAAAGACATGGCATGTGGAAGCCTGAGAGTGGAGATACTGCATCTATTGTTTCACCACTGCTCTGTCTCTAGCCCACAGTGAGAGCGTTTGTTGATACAAGTTTAGAGTAGATAAAGTGTGGTGGAGGAAGAGGATGAAGGAGGAAGGCTGAATACCAAGAGATAAAGTGGAGCTTAGGACATAATGGAGACTGGTTAGATGAAAATATTTGGGGAAGGAAATACCTAACAAAGCAGCATGGGAAGACAAAAGAAAGGGCAAAAATATGTGTTTTTTTCTCGTGGTTGCCTCTCTTTGCCTGCTTTGAATGGGTTTTATTACACAGCTTAGTTGAATACTTGATTATGATTGGTCAATTTGAACATTCCAGAGGTCTGCAATTTATAGATGGAAGACCATTGCTAAGGAGAACAGACCGTTGCTAAGGAGACTAAGGAGAACAGACCGTTGCTAAGGAGAACAGAACGTTGCTAAGGAGTACAGACCGTTGCTAAGGAGACTAAGGAGAACACACCGTTGCTAACGAGACTAAGGAGAACAGACCGTTGCTAAGGAGAACAGACCGTTTCTAAGGAGAACAGAACGTTGCTAAGGAGAACAGACCGTTGCTAAGGAGACTAAGGAGAACACACCGTTGCTAAGGAGACTAAGGAGAACAGACCGTTGCTAAGGAGAACAGACCGTTGCTAAGGAGAATCAAGGGAACTTGTGCAGTCATATTTAACCAAAGTAATACGTCTGGTCAATTTAACACCGGCTGTTGAAAACAAACATTAGTTTTCCACCATCAGAAAACACAGGGGAATCATTTTTGAATATTTTTATATTTGTGGGGATCAATATACTTTGGAGTCATGATGACTAAACTGTCCCCATAAAGAAAAGAAAAAGGTAACGAGGTTAAAAGACAGAGAGCTGGATGTCAGAGAAATCAACAGAAGAAGACAGACAGGAAATAAACACTAACGGGAACAGCAGAAGAAATGAAAGGACGAAACAAAAACAAAACCTGCTCCTTGTTTATCCTCTTCCTCCACTCCCCTTTCCAACACTCCCACTTCTCATCCACTCATCTTCCTCCGGCCTCACACTCCCCTCTCTGCTCCTCCTTCTGCCTCCACCTCCTTCTGTCTTTATGTTTTTCTGGTTAAGTTATTTAAAAAACCTCCAGAAAGCTTCTCAATTGTCCTCTCGTCTCCTCTACTGTCCTCTCCTCTTTGTCCCTTCTCATCTCATTGTATCTCTCCTTGTCTCCTCTCCTCTTCTGCACTCTCCAGGTTCAAATTAACTTGTACAACCTCATCAACAAGATTACTATTATAACTGACTTAATGTGTGTCTTCTTTGAACTTTAAAGTTAAAACAAAAACACTTACTACAGACTGATTTAATTCCTCTTGTTTAATAACTTTTCAAGCGTAGCATTAGAGCAGCTTCAGTGCAGTTTTCCACCCCTGATATTGTTATCCTTCACGTTTGGATCAAATCTTGCATCTTGATCAAATTATAGGAGAAAAAAAGTACCACCAGGAGAGCAACATGTTTCCATTTCCCCTGTTTCTCCTCCCTATCCCCTACGCAAAAAGAAATTAGTTTATTTTTGATCAACACCAGCCGTAAAACAAATCTATAGTCAACAGCAAGTTAGCTTAGCTTAGCATCATGACTTGAAACAAGTGGAAACAGCTAGCCTTGCCCTGTCTGAAGATAACAATCTGCCCTATTCTACTTTTTGGGGTTTTCCCTTTCCTATAGTGTGTTCAATAGGTTTCATTGCATGTAAATGGTCTGCAATGGCCAACATCCCTGTGTAAAGTCCTCTTTTAAAGGTTACTAATTAGTGTGACATTGTTTTGGTTTAAGCTGCACATATGATAATGATTTACAGAAATCAGCTGCGTGCTAAACAAGTGACGTGAGGATGGACGGATTGCATTCAGACTCACATAATCCAGCCATTGTTCCTTCATCTCTTCATTGAATCCACCTCTCTGCTCCTGATGAGTGTAATATGGTTTTGATGTCCTCTTCAGCCTGTTGCCCAGTTGCACATTTGTCACAGTAAACACAGCGGCTTCCTCCTGAAGGCTCATTCAAAACACACACAAATCATTTACTCCCTGTATCATAGCCTGTCAGCTGTGAGCCGTGCGGTGACACACAAATTGCTCTTAATGGACAAATGCTACCTTACTCATATAATGTGATGACTCATCTAATGTGATTCATCCTCTCTTGTGTCTCAACCTCTGACTCACAGGGTGTCTTACATCGGTTTTCCGCCTCTGATTTTATTTGTTTGTTTCTGCTTCAAAAAAGATGATTCACATCAGCTTTGTAATCACTTAACGATGTTAATGCCTTTTTAATACCCTTGACATTCGTTTAGGAATGATTTGGTGGAAAAAAACAAACAAACAATTCTGATGAAAATCAAGAATTATTCAATGCGTAAATGTCACAAGTTATTCCTGTTTGCAATCCTCAAAAGGAGTTTTTGTTCTGGGCACAATTTGACTTCAGCTACTTTTCTCTGTGTCACATTATTTCATTATTCCCTTAAATGAGTATCCTGGATTCAACAGAATTGATCGCCATTGACCGGACAAAGTATTTTGATAATTTACTTAAAGGTCCCGTGTCATGTCCATTTCTACTGATCATAAGTCCATTGTTGAGGTCTACTAGAACAGATTTATATTGTGCAATTTTCCAAACTCACATTGGTTTCTCATACAGCATCTCTGCATAGTATGTGTATTCACTCTCTGTCCTAAACGGCTTGTTGGAGCTCCTGCCCCCCCCTCCCTGTGAGCCCAGTGGCCGTCTGTGAGAAAGCGAGACACTGCGGAACCCAGCCCGAAACACACACACACACCCGCAACCTGGCTGGGAGTTTGTGTGTGTGCCCAGGCTGAGTACCGCGGTGTCTCGCCGACCCCACACCAGTGAGCCAGCTCACAGTGTCCCGCTCCTCGTAGCAGCGAGCCTCGCAACGTCCCGCCGAGTGTGTGTGTGTGAGGAAGTCCGCGGATTGGTCCAAACGTAACGGCTCCGCGGACGTAACGTAACGGCTCCGCAGATTGGTACATTTGGATCAATCTGCGGAGCCGTTACGTTACGTCACTATACCCAAGAAGTAAAAAATGGAAAAAGAGAAATCTCCAACGAGGCGTTCTGGGGCAGCATAGACAGGTCTTTTCTGTGTTAGAGTTTTACTCGCTACAGGGTGTACTTTGAGGGTTTGTGACTCTGCAGACCGTTTACATGCAGGAAAAGCTAGATAACACAAGGGGACGGGTAAGAACCAGGAAAGCATGACATGGGACCTTTAAATAAAGTGGCTATAATCAATATGTCTGAATCTGCAGCTCCTCTTGGCATCACACAGCTTTACTGTGACTTTAACACAAATGTTCTGGTGAATATGGTTTTCTATGGGAGAGGATTAGAGTTCAAAAGGATTATATCACCTGCAATGTGTTGGAGCGCTAGCTAATAGAAGCACGAGTGTTACATACTGATGTCATCATGTTGCAGGAAACTCCATCTGGGGGGAACTTTGGGATCTTAGTCTTTGCAGACCATTTACATGCACACAAACTATATAACGCACTACAGGAAAGAGAACACCCCCAAAAGCAGAATAGGTCCTATCCGATTATTTTTTAAATTCTCTCTTTTGTTTTCTTTATTCATTCTTCTACGTTCCCCTCTTCATCGCGCTTTCTGTGTCACACATGCTCAGATGTATCAGTATTAATCATTATTAGGATTTTGTACAGTTGAAACATGTTTCTCCTCAGTTCCCTGAATCATATCTATAAATAATGTTCGCATAAAACCACACATGTTCCTGTTTATCGGTATCTGCAGGCAAAGCCGTTTCACCTCAAATGTTTAGTTTGAACACAACAACTCTGATGGATGGAGGAATCTAAAAACTCTGTCACTCTTTTAATCATGTGTGTGCTTGCTTGTGAGTGTGTGTGTTTTAAAATATAGATTCCACATTAAAAGCAGCATTTACAACTTTGCTCATTAACATCAAGGACTCTTAAAGAGTCGCAGGTCGAGGGGTCCAAAACACATCATTAGCTTAGCATTACAGCTACCTGTTTTTATTACACTCCTCAAATACAGGTCCCTCTGGGGGTCTCATGGTGAGAAATACAACTCTCAAATAGATGATCAGAAAATGAAAAAAGACTTCAGAGACTTGTGCCTTTTGGTGGTCAGGATATAAAACTTTAATTTAATTCTAGAGAGATTAGCGTGGCACAGCAATCATAGCAAGACAATGAGTTATTGTACATAAAATACAATCAACACACACACACACACACACACACACACACACACACAAACACACACACACGCACACACACACACACACACACACACACACACACACACACACACACACACACACACACACACACACACACACACACACACACACACACACACACACACACACACACACACACCAAGGATATTTAATATCACAAGGAGTTAAGAACTAACGGCAGTAATTAATCATCTTCTTAAATGTTTCTGTTTTCCGCCATAACAGTCATAAAATAAATGTGTTTTATCTCCTGGGTTTAACTGTCACTGAAGTATATTTGTGTGTTTTGAAGGAAAGTATAACTAATACCATCTGCAGGGGGTCTACAGGGATAGCTATTTTTCCATTACACACACACACACACACACACACACACACACACACACACACACACACACACACACACACACACACACACACACACACACACACACACACACTGAGGCACAGTCCATAACTGGAATGTCGAGGATCACACATCATTATGTGTTTGTGTATGTGTGTGTTACTGCATTTAGATCAGCTGTAATAGATTTCTTTGGGCTGGTTCATCGTCTCCTGTGACTTTCTGTCCTTTAATACTGGTTTGTGCTGTGAAAAATTGAGACATAGAGACAGCACTTGATCAGAATCAACCTGATACTGTAAATACACTTAGTTTGTTTCATCTGGATACACCCTTTTATGGGGGAGGGTCTCCACAAAGATAGTTGAAAACCCAGTATGACAACATATGTAAGGGATCGTGTGCAACAAGGCAGTTATTAATGGAAAATGAACACCGACAGGGTGGTCAGTATCCCTATCGAAGTTCTGAAATGACCAATCAGAATCAAGTATTCATCCAAGCCATGTCATGGCTTTTTTTTTATTTGTTATTATTGCTTTTAGGATGTCTATCACCATCTGGCAAAAGGACTATCGATGAAAACTAGCCTTTTGGCTAATTCGAGTACTTTTACATGTTTTGAATATGTTGATTAATGTACACTGTCCCTTGTTTTAAATAAGTCAATTCAATTTAATTCATAATATAGAATAATATACCTTATATTCCTTTTCTTGTTGTAATGCAGTCCTACTGTGGGATGAATAGGCTTTCACATCAAGGACCTGGGCCAGAAAACAGTCAAAACACTTGAAAATGCCGTCTCTAGTTCAGTACAGTTTGCATTATGTGTTAAAAACCAACATGGTAGTGGACTGCTATTTTAATGGAATAAAACAGTTTAAAAGGGATTTCTCAGCAGCATGGGTCTCTTTGGAAATCTCTAAAATATGCCCTGCATGCACCAGTATCATTCTCCACCAAAAATATAAACACATGTGACATACATGATGAAGTAAGTGAACTTAAGTAGGGAGCACCATTTCTCATATGAAAGCTAAGAGGCTGGGAATGGAGGTATGGGGCATTCTACTCAGGCATGGTACAAATCACTTGCACCTTATAGAAAAACATGTGCAGATGTAAAATAAACAAAATAATAGTTGGATAGAGTGGACTCTTTTTGGCAAACAGGCCTTATGAACAACACAAGGACCCTGAAACTGAATCAGCCGCCGTACATTTTATTATTTACATCTGTTCTGTGAAATGTCTTCTGTGGAACAATCTCTAATGTCAATATTATAAATAAAAAGTTCAAATATAGTTTCGGGACCTATAATAAATATTCCCTTTCCTCCTCTTCTGTCTCAGGACCTGGACAGTCTCCAGGTTCAGCTGGACGAGGTGCGCTTCTTCGACCTGTTCGGCTACAGCGAGGAGGGGGGGTGGCTCTGCTTCATGTGCAACAACCCTGAGAAGGCCACAGGTACACACACACACACACACACACACACACACACACACACACACACACACACACACACACACACACACTCACACTCAAACACAGGCAAAAATGTACATATTCTCAGAGGTGGAAATGAATAAGTACATCTATTCAAGTGATCTACTTATGTGCTTATACTTTTGTACTTTAACTTAAGTTACATCTTGCCAGACTTCTTCTTGTAACAGTACTTCTACACCAGGGGTCGGCAACCTTTTTGAGATGAAGTGCCATTTTAAAAATAATTGTTATCAGCGTGCCAACGAGTATTATCAACGGGGGGGGGGGGGGGGGGGGGGTTTGAGGAGCTTGACGCTCGTCAACTATCAGAAGGAGGGGGGGGAGCCTCGCAGCGGGGAAGCAGTGTGTGGACCTGTCAGCGCAACTCACATGATGCCGAATTTAACAAACACATTTAAATAATTGGTTTAAACGGCATAATAATAAGGACGATCGTCCGTTCTGTGATTCTCCAGAACACACAAGTTATGATATTAGGGTCATGCAGAGTGAGATGAGATCGCTGTCCCTTTAAGAGAGAGAGAGAGAGAGGGGTGTGGCTTGTGCATGTGTGTTTGTGGATGGTAGAGCGACAGTGAGGGAACGTGTGTATGTTTCTGGAAGTGAAACGAAGAAGCAGAAAAACAGAGGTCTGTGATGTATTTTGTGAAACAGAAGAACAGCTAAATAAATGCAACGGCCTCCCAAGAAGAGCTCGCCTCTCTCTAAAGTGGGTCATTAAACCTGAAGCTTGTTGCTTCTGCCCTCCTCGACTACGGTCTGGGAGCCGACAGGAAAGTTCAACACATGGCCAGTCCGCCCCTTTGTAGCATATTATGTAGATGAGAGATGAGCAGTTCGCCACTGGGCTTTCAACTAAATACACAGCCACGCAAAAACTGCGGCATTTGTACAGCTCCTTATGGGTACTGCAATTAGTGAAGTGCTTTCCTCCGTGGTGAAACGATCAGCACTGCACCACGGAGGAAAGCGGCAGAAAGTCGCCTGGAGTAAAGAGAGCGGGGCTGCTTTGCGTGCATGGCTTCCTTCTGCTGGTAACGGGGAGACGCGCTCTGGCGGCGGTCTCGTTCAGGATCCGAAAATACAATTTAAATATCTTTGCACACTTATTCCACTTATTCCTAGTGTGCCACTGGTTACGGTGCCGCGTGCCAGCACCAAGGGTTGCCGACCCCTGTTCTACACTGTAGTTGTATTACTTTTACTTAAGTCAAAGACCTGAGTACTTCTGCCACCTTTGCATATACTCAGTAAGAGTACACATTACACTCTTATAAATGCAGGGTTAAAAACAACCCAATCTGGGTAGTTTCCCAACCCTGCGCTGGTTAAATATTGAACAGAACACACGCTGGTTATATAACCCAATGAAGGGTTCACATTGACTACACTGCTGGGTTTAGTTGTTAATGTATAATTATGAATTATTACTAATTATAATGGGTTGTTCCCTTTTATAATTGACATTTCATTGGCACAACTGATAGTCATCAATTTAACTAAATTATCACATTATCACAATTGTGTGATACATCTTGTTGGCATTTACTCACCTCTGATCCTTCGGTTGTTTTCTTGATCAAGTTATATGTACAGGCATAACCAAGTTTGTTTCATACAAACAAAAAGAGAAGATTATTCAAACGTGTTTTCATCTAGGCAATCAGAGCAGACTGGGCTCTGGTTTCAGACAGAGGGTGAAAAGAGGTGCTGCAGCACAGGCAGTATGAGAACAATAAAGAGCTTTTTGAACATTAAAGCCTGGAGACATGTCACAGTAGAGACACTACATACTAATATGAACCTGAAAGTGTGCATAATATGACCCTCCATATTAATATGAAAATCATTATTAAGAAAACGTTTAATTTGTGTACATATAAATCGACAGGTCAATGAGGATGAACAGGCTGATGAAATAAGATCAAATCAATAAATTCATAGCCTAAAATCTGAAGCAGAGACAAAAACAGTCAAATGAATTTGATAAATGGACTCTCCTCTCTTTTTCTCCTTCTCCTATATTAACATGAAAGGACTCACTTTGACAGACTGTATCCCACTGAGGTTTCATCTGTCTTCTCTAAACAGAGGGAGTAAAGTGGGATGTTAAAAGATTTGATTTCATGTTTTGTAAACGTGTCACCATCACAGTGCGGATCTGCCTGGGATGTCTTCACTCAAAATGCCTTCAGGGGGAATGATCTTTTCCCAGAACAGTGGAGGTAAATGGAGCGGAGAGCGGCTTTTATTTAATGGCTGCCAGTCTGATTTGAAAGGTCCAATGATGAGTCAATCAGGGGCATCATGATTCACTTCTGATTAGTTTACTTTGGGCCGCGGTGCTCACTTAACCCCCGCCGGTGACCTGATGAAGTCAGTCTTTGAAAAGTGGCCAGATCCTTAAATCACATTTAGATTACTGTGTGTGTGTGTTTCCTCTACACACTGGAGCCTTAAAGCAGTGTTAAACATGACAACAGCTAAAAAGGAATAAGCAGTGGAATAAATACATTTACTCTAAAGTAAAGTAGAGGTACTTGCACTCAGGCTTAGGGAGTAACGGGACAATGTTATCAGAATACAAAAAAAGGTAACTGTATTCACTGACGGTTACATAAATAAATATGATTACTGTTATATTTCTAAAAATGGTGGATGTATGTAAAAACCTAAAAAGAGCATATAGTGTTTGCTGTAAAAGAATCAGATTGTATTTCTTCTTTGTAAGCGGTACAAAGAAGACATAAATACTAGGCTAATACTTTAAGTGTGAATCTATACGCCTCGTGCCTGAATCTGCTTTGTGGTTCTCACTTTCTTTGGTTCTTTTGTTCTGTTTTTAATTCAGTAGGTGAACCTATGTGCTCATAAAATAGTGTGTGTGAGCCTAACTGTGTGTATTAAACTAAAATAGAGCATTTTCTGTCAGCTCAGATTTTAATTCTGCTTCTTTAAACTGTAGTGTGTGCTCATGTGTTTCTTTTTTGGTGTATAGGCTACTGCCTGAATATGCTTCATGAAAGGCAGGTTTTCCTTTCAATAAAATCTCTGAGCAGAGGACACATGTTTGATCCTAAATATGTTGGTTTCTTCTTTTCCGAGGTCACATTGTTCTGTTGTGCCTGTTAGTCTCACATCAGGGCAGTTATTGGTGATATAGGAGGACTTGAAATGTTTTGGGATGAAGAAATATGCAGGCTGGGGAGATCAAAAGGTAAACATGAAATGGTACGGCTTCTTCTAAGAACTTTAAATCAACAATAAGTGGCAGTAAACGTGCATCCCATCATGCGGGATGTGAGGGGGTGTGTGTGTGTGTGTGTGTGTGTGTGTGTGTGTGTGTGTGTGTGTGTGTGTGTGTGTGTGTGTGTGTGTGTGTGTGTGTGTGTGTGTGTGTGTGTGTGTGTGTGTGTGTGTGTGTGTGTGTGTGTGTGTGTGTGTGTGTGTGTGTGTGTGTGTGTGTGTTTGTTTATGTGCTTTAGACAGAGAAAGGTTCACATTACTGCATCAGTGTCTCAGGTTTTTATGTCGTGATAAACAACTTGGGTTATGTGAGCTTAGTTTTTTTCTAGAACATTGAGCATGCTTCTTTGATTTTACAAACATACATCATAAGTGTGCAATATGACTTCTCTCAAATTACACACACACACCAGCTCTTTTCTGTTTCTTGTTATCTGTAGATTTCTTTCACCAACTGTTAATCAGTGGGGCCAAAATATAAACCAAAGAACACAAGTATTATTACCAATCATGTCTTTTGTTTGTACATTACAATTGGGTTTTGTGACAGCGGTTTTTACATGCCACTGCAAAAAGGTTTCCCAATTTGGGATTCATAAACTATATCTAATCTAGTCTAAAAATGTGTTAAAACCCAACAGAGCAGAGTCGAGTCACTCTTATATTTTCTAATACATTTATACAAAGACCCAGACATGCCTCCTGTTTCTGATAAAACCTGTAAAAAAAACATATTGAGACACACATTGCTTCACTGTTCAGCTAACACACACACTGTTCACCTCAGCAGTGATGAGACTTCTCAATGAAACAGGAAATGAACACATTCCTCTGTAATTAAACAGTGTGTACTTGAGTACGTGTGATATGAGTCGCAGTCACTTTCTGTTACTTGTAAGTCAGTGAATTTAACAATCTTATATTGATCTATGTGTATTCCCTGGAGGGAGACAGGTGACCCCTCTGTGACCTTAACCACCTGAGGCCTGACGTATTTGTATCAGTCACATGAACTCAGTGGCCTCAAACAACGCTGTCAGTCAGCTGATCCTCAGTCAGCTGATCATCAGTCAGCGGTCGACTCTGCTGCATAACTCTGAGGAAACAGGGCTACCTTCATCTTTTGAAAAACATTGATACATCACACTGTGACCATGTAGTCGTGTATGTGAATGTGCCAACCATTAATGCAGCCTGTTGCAGTTTCTCCCGCTAGATTTAGTCTATTTTCAACTTTTTAATAACCTCTATCAGTAGCTTACTAAGCTGTACCCTCAGTAAACTTTCTTGTAGAGAGATTTTGTTTTGTTTGTTTCGACCAGTCTATGGTTTGGACGTTGAGTTGCTGTTGATGTGCGTCCACTACATGGCAGCCTTGTTTACACCAGGGACAGCTGATTGCACTAAAGCAAGCTAGAAGCTAGCATGGTGGTAGGAGCAATAGCTATCCCCACTGAAATCTGGAGAAGAACAAAGAGGATGCTGGGTAAACTGAAGAGACAAAGGAGGCGAGCTGGGTCCAGATTTATGAAAAAGGAGATATAAGCCATGCCCCCCCCCCCCCCTATCCTCATAAGGTCACTGGCTGATGAAATGGACGAGCTAACGGCGTTAGCCAAGAGTCAGACGGAATATCTTGAGTGTAGTTTAATGAGCTTTATCGAAACATGCTTGCACCAGATATCTGACTACAACGTTCCCATCGATGGCTTCTGGACCGACAAGGATAGCAGTGAGAGCTTCATCGTGTCTTCATCATGAGTCTGAGTCTTCATCATGTCTTCATCATGTCTTCATCGTGAGCCTGAGTCTTCATCATGTCTTCACTATGAGACTGAGTCTTCATCATGTCTTCACTATGAGACTGAGTCTTCATCATGTCTTCACTATGAGACTGAGTCTTCATCATGTCTTCATCATGAGCCTGAGTCTTCATCATGTCTTCATCATGAGCCTGAATCTTCATCATGTCTTCATCATGAGCCTGAGTCTTCATCATGTCTTCATCATCCTCCTGTGTCTTCAGAGGGCCTTTGTGTTGTGGAGGACGTCCTAGTTGCAGCACATATAACTCACATACAGTATTGACCATATTTGCATGCTGCTTGCATTTTCATTATTTTATCACGCTGTAAATCCTCAGACATAGTAAAAAGTTGCCTGCTGGGATTCCACAAACACACAACCAAGGAGCTGCCCTCGTGTTTTTATTAGTGGATCATCAAAAAGAGAGACAGTTAAAGTGTT
>NC_136902.1:86362211-86399711 GCF_949606895.1 Notothenia rossii | reverse complement strand
TTCTCGGGGGGTTACAACAGCACTTTTCCTTCAACTTCCCCTCTTTTTGCCGGTAATTTACTGTAAGGTCGCACAAAGTCTGAAGTCAATGATGACCAGCGTTGGGAAGTTAATTCACTCAAGCACTGTACACAAGTGTAATTATGACGTACTTGTACTTTACTTCAGTATATCCACATTATGCTACGTTACGCTTCTTCTCTACTATAATTTAGAAGCAAATATTCTACTTCATGTGTTTGACAACATACATTAGTAGTTACTTTGCAGCTTCTTATTATTAACAAAATATATATGTAATAATGATGTGCTAAGGGTGTCAAACTCAAATACACAGTGGGCCAAAAAATCGGTACTAGTCGAGGGCCGGACTGGTTCAATGTTTGTTGCAGAACTTATTGAAATGAACATATTGCACATATTAAATCTGGAAATAACAAAGCTTAAGTTATAATAATAATAATAATAATAATAATAATAATAATAATAATAATAATAAATTGCATTCATTTCTTATGGCTATATCTGCAGCTTTTCCGGAGTCATTTCTTATGATTACATTTTTCCACAGGCCAACAACAACTTCAAAAAACAATTTCCCTCAAAGAACAAACCAAACATGCCCTGTTGTCGTGAGAGAAAAAGTGCCGAAGGAAACATCCATTAAACTCAGTGTGCTGCTCTGTGATGCTAGCTCAAGCAGATACTTGGCATCTCATCTTGGTTGCAAGTTCATCAATGTTTGGTCTCAGGCTCTGAGCTGAGGAGACCCTCAGGATGGAGGGAAGGTGTGCGTGCAATATACCGGCGGGCCAGATCTAATAGTAATTAGAAATTATCCTGTGGGCCGAAATTAAATCCACCAAGGGCCTGATTTGGCCCCCGGGCCTTGAGTTTGACAATGGATTAAGAAACTTGGCAGTGTAAAAAGTCATTAAAAGCTCGATTCACCTATACTAGCTGCAAATTTAAAATTATGTTGACATAAATGAACTAATAATTATAATCCAGTGATATGATAAATATTTTTTCGAGGGTGAAAAGAGGTGCTGCAGCACAGGCAGTATGATACAAATAAAGAGCTTTTTGAACATGAAAGCAAGGAGACATGTCACAGTAGAGACACGCAATACAAAAATGAACATGAAGATGAGCAGAATGTGTTGAGCAGTCAGTTCTGTTTGTGGGGAAATCTGAATTAGAGGGGACATTTGACTGTGTGTTTATACTCTGGTTATTGTCAGTCTTCTACAGGATGAAAACTCTTAATTACCATGACAATAATGTTCACAGATAACAGGATCTTGGCTGTGGGTTTTTAGACATGTTTATACAATCAGCTTCCAAAACACAAGCGCTAGGCTCGACTTCAAAGAGGAGTATCTGGAAACAGTGGGATATTCTCTAGTGGTTGAAATGGAGTAAGCTCTCTTTTTATTATTTCCTCCCCTAACAATAGTCTTTGTGCTCCTATCCAGATGGTAATAGTTCCTCTCTTTCTGCAGTGGCCGCAAATTGGAAAGTGTGTGTGTCTTTGTTCTCGGTGCGTCTCTGCCAGCATGTTCTGGAGGTGGTTGGTACGTTGTGAAATACCTTTTCCCAAATGGGGAGTGAGATTAAGAACAAAACATTTTTTTGTGTCCTCCAAATTGAATGATGGAGGAGCTATGACACACTAAGAGGTTTGAATAATTCCCCCAAAACCACACAAAGCTAAGTCTTGTATCTCACTCTGGTTACTAAGTTAGTGCATTTATTTTACTTGGGCATTTACCAAGTGCAACAAATATTATCAAAACTAATTTAACTCATTATTTTTACCTTGTAGCTCATTGCCTAGTATGATCCATTGAAAAAGAGAGAGGGAAAATAGGAATTATCAAATCAAACTTTATTTAAACAGCACTTTTCATACACAAAAAGTCAACAAAGTGCTTGCTTCACAATACAAAACTAAATACAACCCCTCCTTCCCAGGTAATAAATACCAAGTAACGCACACTTTGTGATTTGTGAATTAAACAAGAATACAAAATATGAGTAAAACACCTTATCCGGATTACTTGTTGATGTCCTTCGCAGTGTTTTCTGTGGTAGAATTTAGCACTTTTAGTTTAAGACTTTTATTGATTTTCTTGCTGAACTCTGCTGAACTTAATCTTCCTACGCTTCAGGCATTTCCTACATTTACATACACAGTCTATGGTTTCAAGCAGCCATTGGTTTCCATTTAATTCAGTGTCAAGACACAGTAATCCATTATAGTGAATATGTCTTATTTTACATTCGTTAGTGACACTTATCATTGAGCTGCGGGATCATTTAATGCTTGTTGCTTAACCCTCACGAGTAGCTGGACCCTACACTCTTCCATAAGTGGGTCAAAAAGGACCCGTATTAGAATAATGTGTTTTTATGCCATGTTTGTCATTTTGTTTAAGAAAAATCACTTGTATAATATTGAGTAATATATTTTGGTTCACACTAGAAATATTTTATATTTAACTTTTCACTATTTATAATTTTAGACATTTTTTTTTACATTTTGAAAAACAACGTTTTGAACATATCGATGCAAAGATCTCTGCTATTCTCACAGTATTCCAGTCCCTTTTCAAAACTCATCTCTCCTCCTCTTGTCTACTCATAGCCCCCCCCCATCAATCCATGCCGGTTGATCAAGTTTGATAGTCCTATACCCACCACCCTAACCTTCCCTTATATTGTAAAGCGATATTGAGTCCTTGAAAAGCCCTATACAAATATAATGTATTATTATTATTATTATTATTATTATTATTATTATTATTATTATTATTATTATTATTATTATTATACTAACAGGTATCAAATCTTGGTGTGTAAAATAATCTTCCTGAGAGGTGTCACTTGTGATGTAGTCTGTATGGTCCACAGTGAATGTATTCCTGACAGCAACAGGTGATAAGAATCAAAGGTTCCCATAGGAAATGCATGCGGGTCATTTTTGACCCACTTATGGAAGCTTGGGGTAGAAATAGAAAAACTACAATTTCTTAAAACGTATAAAACGTAAATTTAAAATTTGAATGTCATGATATCCAAAACATGTTTGTTGAAGAATAGCTGGAATATGAAATGATAAAAAAATGTAATTACGAAGATACTCTAAGGAAACCACCTCACCGGGTCCCAAAAGACCCACTTTTGCATCGAAGGGTTAAAGGATGTGTGTAGTTGCCTTAAAGACAGCAATGGTTGTAACAACATCAGAAAGGATGGTAAAAGAGACATGGCACACAACCACACCGTGTAACTCTGGAAAAATAAACAAAGATGTTTAGAAACAGAAACATGGATTGGACGCGCTGTGCGAGCGGGAGGATTTCATTACCTGCCCTGGCGAAGCAACAGAACAATAAAGAGTAATTGTTCATCCTGTGAATGGTTTGTTCTGAGTTAGTGCTCACTGGAAACAATACTGAGACACAGTGTCAGGGCGTTATGGCAACATGAAGTATTGATACACTTCAAATACACAAAGACCTTTTATATGTGGCTGAAAATAAGTTTCTTAAAGCACTTGATTTTATCGCTAAATTAACATCACGCTGCTAAGATCAACCAGATTAAGGACTGGTTTCAGCTGTATTTGATGGTACTATTCTCCCTACTTTATCCACTACATTTAAGGGCAAAATATTGTACTTTTTGACTTTAATATATTTATATTAAAGCTATAGTTTTTAGTTATTTAACAGTTTTAGAAACCTACAGTATTTCCATGATATTCTTCCACCTCAAAGATTAAAATGATGCACACATTATATAAAAAACTATACATTGATTTTTCCTTAATCAACACACAGTAGTTTTTCTGTATGAAATATTTACTTTATTACTAATATCTCTTTTCTCAAGCCTGCGTTATCTCACAGGTTGTACAGGTCCAGGTGCAAAAGAAAAATGAAA
The DNA here is from genome assembly GCF_949606895.1 of Notothenia rossii. NCBI lineage: Eukaryota > Metazoa > Chordata > Actinopteri > Perciformes > Nototheniidae > Notothenia > Notothenia rossii. The sequence goes on along the minus strand of NC_136902.1, from coordinate 86,395,760 downwards.
ACGCATATGATATATTTTTGAACTTATCTCATGTTCTGTCTTCCCCGCAGAAAGATGAGCTGGACGACATGCCCATTGAGCTGAGCAAGGTGCAAAGCGTCAAGGTGAGGAGTGACGTTTCATATCATCATTCAAAAAACTGCTCCTAAAATATTGATATCTTCTCCAACGAACACGTTCTTGCATATTCGGGGTTTGCGGCTGTGGTTGAAACTCATGATATTTTTGAAAAGGAAACTTTGTTGAGCAATATTTACTTTACCAGGAACAGTTCCCAGTAATCTAAGTCCCTCCGGATAAAGTTAACCATGACCTCTCCATAACAGAACGGCATGTGTGTATTCAGAGCTATCGTGTATGGGTCATGCACATGTGTGTATTTGTGCTGTGTATCATAACAGGTACAAACTGAATGACCCTTTGGGGATTAATAAAGGGTATTTTCTTTTTATTTCTCTCCATCTGATCATGTTAGAGTGTACTCTGTGTAAATTATCCTAAGTCAGAGTTGATGTGATTTAAGAAGGCAGATATCACCCCTAGATACTACAGGATATCAACTGTACAATGAATTCATGAATCACTGTAGAGTCAGAAAGAAGGAGGGCCAAATCACATCCATCAATCTTGAAATGACAGCGGTATCTCTCCATGGACGTTTGTCATCTCTTTCTCCACAGGTCGTAGCCAAGAAGCGACGTGATCGAGGCCTGCCGCGAGCCTTCGAGATCTTCACGGACAGTAAGACTTACGTGCTGAAAGCTCACGATGAGAAGCACGCCGAGGAGTGGCTGCAGTGCATCAACGTGGCCGTGGCCCAGGCCCGAGAGAGGGAGAACAGAGAGGCCACCACCTACCTGTGAGGGAGAACAGAGAGGCCACCACCTACCTGTGAGGGAGAACAGAGAGGCCACCACCTCCCTGTGAGGGAGAACAGAGAGACCACCACCTCCCTGTGAGGGCCTCAGAAACACAGAGTTGGTAACATGACATACTTCTGCAAACAAAGATAACGTTTTTCTTCATCGTCCACTGCCAGTAGCATTACTTTGGTGAAATCTAATCATGTTTGTAGGCAGTACTCTAAATAAACCAGCAATAAGAGACTTGGTGTGTATGAGGGATGTTTCCATTACTTACTGTTACATCATGGACTCATCGGTGCATCTGTGGACCATCGAATGTTTTAAAGACTCGAGTTATCCTCTCCTGACTCGACCAGACATGGACATGTCCTCGCTCGAGACACTGCTAAGAGCTTCAATGACTAAACAAACTGTGGACACTGTGGATTTCGGGGTTAATGAAGCATGATGATCGAGATGTGTTTGAGGCCAGAGTGGTATTTAGCACACAAAACACACACACTCGATAGAAGCACAGACCTCTTAAAGAGTTGAAGCAATAATGTGACCGATCAGTTTCTCTTGATGCAGGACGGAGCGCGTGTGTGTGTGTGTGTGTGTGTGTGTGTGTGTGTGTGTGTGTGTGTGTGTGTGTGTGTGTGTGTGTGTGTGTGTGTGTGTGTGTGTGTGTGTGTGTGTGTGTGTGTGTGTGTGTGTGTGTGTGTGTGTGCGTGTGTCTGTGTCTGCAGTGGGGTTTGAACCTGTGCACCCCTGAACACCAGCGCACTAGTCCACTGCGCCACAGCCTCCCTGTTTAACAAAGTTAAACTATTTATTATGGTTTTATGCGCGGCCATGAGCGGGACTATTTCTTGGCAGTGACTAATTGTGACAACAGAAAAATGGCCACACAAATAACCTCCAGTCGAATTTGAAGTTCTTGAGCATTAAATGGAGTCAAGCTAGCGGTTTCGAGTCTTCATGCTAAGTTATGCTAACAAGCTTGCTAGCTATACATTTAGCACACAGACGTGATAGTGATCTTGAACCAAAAGAAAACCCTGAAATGTTGAACTATTCCTTTACTATATATACCTTTGTTAGTGAGATATGGATGTACATATTCAAACCAGTGTTTTGAAATAGTTTTTATGATGTATCTTTCTGTATTTCATCACTAACAAAACCCTAAAGTCAGTAGGTGAGAGCTATTTTTTGAGTTATTCAAACGTCTGAAATGTTTCCTTCATCCTATAAGATTAACATTTAGACCCTGTTTTCTTCTCTTCTACTTAAACAAAGCCCCCTCAGAGTCATGTTATGGTCATATGGTCATATTTATATTCTTTCGCAACTTCAACACTGTATGGACCGAGTTATTTCTGGCCTTCTGAATCAGGAACATCTGCAACGCTTCACTCCGTGTTTACGAGGAGCAGTAACTGTTGCGTCATCGTGGACTTTAGACCACAGATTTCAAAGAAAACATTGAAGTAAATTAGTGGTTTCCTTGTGGAGTTAGAAGCTGTTCTAGTTCAGTCACATTGATTTAATTTCAATTCAGGCTTAAACACTAATTGACTGAAGTGGATATGTAGCAATCTGTTTCCCAATGTTTTTTAAAACGAGTACTTTGTAAATGTTAGTTTTACCGCTTTAACTCCAGTTTTTCCTCTGATTTAAGTGGACTAACACAGTCTCAGTTTTAACATCTTTCCCACCTGAAAACTGACTTCCTGTAGCAGTACATACTGTTGAGCATTATTGTGTTACAGATGGAAAGCAATCACAGTCAGTGGCTGCAAATCAATTATACTGTACGTCAGATTTCATTTGCGATCTGGATCCACATCCACATTAATTATAGTCAAATGAAAGGTTCTAAATATATATAAAAGGTGGTCTTAATCTTGACTTGTGTATCAGATAAGCACTTACTGTGTAGCTGTGTAAGTGCAGTCATAACGCTGCCTTTCCCACCGGGTCAGGTTACCTCTGTTTGTGCTTTCGGTCCCTTCCCCTCATCACACCGGAGCTAACATGCATCTGCTCTTATAATAGTATTTACTCTACGCCTCTCCTTTGATTACATTTTGATGCCTGCCCTCATGGTCTTAGAGTTTAGACCCACTACACAGCTGGCTATGCAGCACAACGTAAGAGTAAATACATGTAACAACATTTTAACAACAATTGTTTTAGCTTTGTCCAGTATTGTGACTATAGGGATGACATGTTGGTTAATCTATCACTTGTGGTCCTGACTGAAGTAGCTCAACATCTGTAGCATTAACATTTAATTTTGTGAGGCAAAGGAAATCTATTTATATCACATATTTCAACAATGCAGTTAAAAGTGCTTTACAAAAACATTAAGACATAGAACAGACAGTCATAGTCCCAATAGGATAATCCCTCTGACTTTTCATTTAGCGCAATTCTTTTGTCCACTACTAGTTATATGACCATTACCTTCCCGCTAGCCTCAGCATTCCTTTGTATTTACGTCTAAAGCTAACATTTCAGCGTGTATAAAGACAGCTGGATACAGCGTTGGAGGCGGGGCACTGCTCATTCCTGTGAGAGTCGCTCTGTGTCTCATGAAGCCAAAAATGAAATGAATGGAGATACTAAAAGTACCATGATCATCTGGGGTCTGGATTCTGCTTTTTTAGTGTTTAACAACTTTTAGGACCCACATTTAAATGAGTGCTACTTAAGTGTTCCTCCTAGCTAGTAGATGTATCTATTTCAATATGTGTAAGTCAATGGGACTTCTATAGTTTTTGTTAGGGAATAATTTGCTTAGGTATTCAACCTTCGACCCAGTTCATCGTTTTCTCCTCTCACTGTCTCTTGTCCCATTGCATAGGTCTACGGCCTTGGGTATTGCTGCTATCTCTCTTAAGGAGGAGCAGCTTGGGCGCATTGTTGTTGCCAGTCTATGACAGAGCACAAGACGCCATGAGGTAGTTTACTGTTCAGGGACGTAGGTTCCCTGGCGCACATTCTTTCCTATGGACGACAGCTAGATGCAGGGTCCATAATTGTTTAGTCTCACTGATGAAGAATGTAGATTATTACACTCTGAACTAGTTAAAACCTCGAGCTGCAGAAAGAGTTCTTCAGAATTGGTTTGGCAACCGCTGTGTCAACTCGTGACACTGACACACCACCTGTTTTGTCAATTCTCCGGCCGTAACTCCAAATAAACCGTCAGTGTTTGCCATCAAAGCTCCAGCTCTCCTCGTGTCTCTCCGAGTCCTGACTCTCCATTGCTACAGAAGTTTCCCCCTCAGTTTTATATAACGAACGTATTAGAGCTAATGCCCCTGTTTAACACTAATCCACTATCCGCTGTCCTAAAGCAAGCAAACGTATTTATCAGATTAGCGCCTCAGGACAAATCGCATATGAGTACAAATGCAGTTTCAAACACTAATTAAAAACACTGTCTTGCATTTGTCTTGTGGCACACCCCGCCCAGCTGAGACAGACAAAAGTACATGTACTGAGCTATACTACACACACACACACATACACACACACACACACACACACACACACACACACACACACACACACACACACACACACACACACACGTCACTTTAGCATTGATCGCAAGCAAGCGTTAAATCCAACTTCAAGTGAAATGCAGAAAGTCCTTCGTACCATAAAGCTTGCTTTTCAGATGCTTAGTGTTGATGTATTGGTGTCTGATGAATGTCAAACTATTGAAATAACAAAGTGAAACTGCCAAAATGTAAAAGTGTTTATACTTTCCTCCTAAATACATGCGTAGGAATCTGTGTAAATAGTCTATCTATCTATCCATCTATCTGTCTATCTATCTATCTATCCATCTATCTATCTATCCATCTATCTATCCGTCTGTCTATCCATCTATCTGTCTATCTATCCATCTATCTGTCTATCTATCCATCTATCCGTCTGTCTATCCATCTATCTGTCTATCTATCCATCTATCTGTCTATCTATCTATCCATCTATCTATCTATCCATCTATCTATCCGTCTGTCTATCCATCTATCTGTCTATCTATCGATCCATCTATCTATCTATCTATCTATCTATCCATCTATCTATCTATCCGTCTGTCTATCCATCTATCTATCTATCTATCCATCTATCTGTCTATCTATCTATCCATCTATATGTCTATCTATCTATCTATCCATCTATCCGTCTGTCTATCCATCTATATGTCTATCTATCTATCTATCTACCTATCTGTAGTCTTGCACTGAAGTGTATATTGAGCTATTTTAAGGCACAATGAGATTTAAAATGTAGAAAATGCTGTAGGTTTCAATGATTTCCACAATCACACCGTGTATGTGAAGTTTCTGAATGTATATCAGCCTTGTGTAAAGAATCATAGGATCGTTTGTTTTTTAGTGTTTTGTTAAATGACATCTGATTTTTGATATACGGTCAATATTTATTTTTTACTATTGTACCAATGAATGTCTCTCCTGTGTTTTTCCTTTCCTCTTCCATAGTTTTTATATTAACTATGAATTAATACTGTGTTTTATTGACAGTTGTTATGGATTGTATATTTGCTTGTTGCATCTTTTGCATGCCTCACACTGCCTTTTTAGCTGTATACAAAACATTTTTAACAGTGAAATATATCAAGTTATTTCAACAGTCTTTCAACACTTGGTTTTGATTACTTGAAGTAAAATGAGATGATTAAATACGTTTAGGAGAGACGTTTCCTGGAGCTTCACAATAAAAACAAATTGATTTGAACAGAGTATCTCAGCTAGACCATCCTTTGCTATTGTTTTTCTGGGTGAACACACACACACACACACACACACACACACACACACACACACACACACACACACACACACACACACACACACACACACACACACACACTCTCAAACTCACACACACTCTCAAACTCACACTCACACTCACACACACATACCATGTATACATCCCATGTCTCTCCACATGGGGACCTCCATTATGTCCCCATAAGGAAGGCGAGTCCCCGCACGTGGCTGTGTAAACAGATTTAGGTCCCCACAAGTATAGTAATACTAGACCACACACACACACACTCACACTCACACACACATACCATGTATACATCACTTTAGGGGACACTACATTGACTTACATGCATTTCCTGGAGACTTATTCTAACCTTAACCCTAACCAAGTCTTCACCCTAAAATGAATGACTCTCCTCATGGGGACCTCCATTATGTCCCCATAAGGAAGGCGAGTCCCCACACGTGGCTGTGTAAACACATTTAGGTCCCCACAAGTATAGTAATACTAGACCACACACACACACACACACACACACACACACCTCCTTCCTCTATGAGTATCTTGGTGATATTTCTGCGATACAAAGAGCTTTTTCTCTGAGAAACCCTGCAGATGGTTGTGATCGTTGAGATTCAGGAAAACCAGTTTTACACTTATTTTTCATTCCCAAACTGCCATTATTTTCCCATTTCAAGCTTTTAACAGCACTTTAAGAGATGTGTGTTGCAGCAATGACAACAGTCAGACCCCAAGCTGAGAAGGATGACTCAGTTTTATGGATCTGTTGTTAAAAAGTGAAGATTGTATGAGTGTGTGATATTCGACTCAACCGTTCAGTATTTTTTAACAGAAGAAAGAAACCGTCAAACCTTTACAATAACAATTTTATTTTTTGATTGATGTATTACTTCTTTATGAAATACTTTACCAATATTATTTCTTTATGACACATTTCATTTATACTTCTATAAATCTTTATAATTGTATAATGATTTTTAGACCTGCTATACTATGGCTATTTTTGCAAATGCTTTGATAGATCTTCATATTTTTCTACATACTACCTATTTTTTTTTTAACTACTACGTGACGTGTTGGAGCATTAAACAGATCATACAGGCAGGGGTTACCCAATGCATGGGCAGAGGGATCTCTTGCACACTTTGAAGAGCATCAGACCTCAAAGTCAGTGTGTATGTGTATTTCATGGGGCTATCAGGCAGGTGTTATCCTTAATGTGGAGGAATTACATAAGTAATATCTCAGAATTCAAGACAGAGCAGCACTTACATGTGTGACAACAAAGGGTGTTTTCCCTAAACTAGGGGTGTCAAACTCAAATACACAGTGGGCCAAAATTAAAAAAAATGGGTAGGCCTACTAGTCGAAGGCCGGACTGGTTCAATGTTTATTGCAAAACTTATTGAAATGAACTTATTGCACATATTAAACCTGGAACTAACACAGCTTAAATGATTGCCTATGTGGTACACCCCAAAAATTGCAGTTATTTGTGTATTTACTTTTATTTATTTTTGCTAAACAGTGAATTTATTGTTTTGAAAAGCTCAACATTATCTGTATTTATTTTTGATGACATTCATATCATTTTATGGTTTTCTGTACTGTTTGAGAAACAGTGAGAGTAAGTAGTGCCAAGGTGGAACCTTTGGCAGGTGAGTGGTGACACCTGGGTTATCTTAGGGGGGACACCACCGCACCCTCCTCAGAAGCAATCCAGACGATCAACCGGATCCTTTGTCTAATTCTTGCTGCTGCACTTTTCTGTTTTCTACATATATCATTTATTGTTGCTGTGGTACCCGTAACACCTATAAAAACAACATTAAATAATCAGTTGCATTCATTTCTTATGGCTCTATCTGCAGCTTTTCCAGAGTCATTTCTTATGATTACATTTTCCCACAGGCCAACAACAGCTTCAACAAAACTATTCCCCTCAAAGAAAAAACCAAACATGCCCTGTTGTCTCAAGAGAAAAAGTGCAGAAGGAAACATCCATGTAAACTCAGTGTGCTGCTCTGTGATGCTAGCTCAAGCCAGATAGTTGGCATCTCATCTTGGGTGCAAGGTCATCAATGTTTAGGCTCAGGCTCTGAGCGGAGGAAATCCTCAGGATGGAGTGAAGGTGTGCGTACAATATACCGGCAGGCGAGATCTAATAGTAATTAGAAATGATCCTGCAGGCCGAAATTAAATCCACCACGGGCCGGATTTGGCCTCCGGGCCTTGAGTTTGTCACCATTGCTTCATACCTTGAGTCCATCCCAAGTACTGCAAGTATGCTTGAAGAAAGTAGCATGTGTATTAGTAAAGCTAACAGCACCCTCTAGCTGTCAAAATATGTTAAATAACTCCCTGCAATAATCTGCTTTTCTATCAGGGGAGAAGTGATCTGAATGAACCAGGATAAGAAGTGGTTTTAAGGCATGTGGCTCCATTTGGTGAGAATACTCCAGACAGAGCCAATAGAGATTGAACACAAACATTATTTTGGTTTTTATGAATGCTTCTTAGGTAACATTAAAGGTGGGGTAGGTAATTCACTTCATTGTTATATTCAATGGAATGCTCTTAACATCGCGATAGCAATGAATATATTAAATGCTTTGACAATAAATACATTAAAAAAATGTCATCTCTGGAAGCCGTGGCGCTGTAAAAAGAACGACCTATCATCTGAGCCGGCCCGGCTAAAATAACTGGATGGCCTACCTGCCTGTCATCTCGTGCACAAATTTATCTCGTGCGCGTTCGTTTGTGTTGGAGGAGGGGCTGTGTCAAACTCAAGGCCCGGGGGCCAAATCAGGCCCTTGGTGGATTTAATTTCGGCCCGCAGGATAATTTCTAATTCCTATTAGATCTGGCCCGCCGGTATATTGCACGCACACCTTCACTCCATCCTGAGGGTCTCCTCAGCTCAGAGCCTGAGCCCAAACATTGATGACCTTGCACCCAAGATGAGATGCCAAGTATCTGGCTTGAACTAGCATCACAGAGCAGCACACTGAGTTTAATGGATGTTTCCTTCTGCACTTTTTTTTCTTGCGACAACAGGGCATGATTGGTTTGTTCTTTGAGGGGAATAGTTTTGTTGAAGCTGTTGTTGGCCTGTGGAAAAATGTAATTATAAGAAATGACTGAGGAAAAGCTGCAGATAGAGCCATAAGAAATGAATGCAACAGATTGTTTAATGTTTTTATAGGCAATTATTTAAGATTTGTTAGTCCCAGGTTCAATATGTGCAATACGTTCATTTCAATACGTTTTGCAATAAACATTGAACCAGTCCAGCCCTCGAAGAGTACAGACTTTTTTATTTGCCCCACTGTGTATTTGAGTTTGACACCCCTGCTCTGTAAGGAAGACTGAAGGAATGGGCAGATTTTTTTCAGTTGCGTACTTTCAAATTCTAGCGCACTCGAGCTGGTTTCTCCATTCTTACCTACCTTAAGCTGTCTTTGGCTCTTTTCTGCTGTAACAATGTAAATGTCCCCTCTGTGGGGCTAATAAAGGTATTCTGGTTCTGAAGTCTGTGATCGTCTCACTAAATAAAGTACAAGTAAAATAAGTTTAGTCCATACAATTCATTTCGCGACAAATAAAGACCGTACAATTCAGTGGCATAACTCATTTATTATTGAATAAAAATTGGACATGAACACGTGCAGACTAAAACCAGTGTAACAAATTGACAACCCTAAAATTTGAATTAAGTCTGCATCCCCTGCTGTAAAAAAAAAGAAAAAAGATTTATTTTAACTTTACAAAACACAGCTTTAGTAACACATCTGTCCAAAAAAGAAAAACCACTCGCCCACCAGCCCCTTAATGTGCAAACATATTGATCTTTCCTGAATGAGCGGCTTTATTTTTTACATTTGTTCATTCAACGGTTCCACTGAGCAGCTCGCTTTTATAAATCAAAGCGTTCACATTTCGTCAGCAGATATCGATCCTTCTTTACACTGTAAATAAGTTTCGTTAACCCCAAAGTCCATAACTTTACATGTAAAACTAAGAACGTAAGGGTAGGCTAGAGATGGTAGTGGTGTGTGGAGGTATGATGGGGAAAATTAAGAAAAACCTAAAATGTGTGGAGTGGACGACGGCGACAGGTCTGGGACTGATGTCACTGCGGTGAATACAAGGCTTGAAACAGTCGACTTAACGCTGGGTGGGTTCCTCTCTCTCTCTCTCTCTCACACACACACACTCAATAGCACACACACACACTCAATAGCACACACACCCTTCTGCTAAATATCAGCTACAGGTGTGCGGCTGTGTAGACGACAAATGAACAGTCACAGACATTTGTACATGCAGAATCTGTGTTCATTTGAATTTAGATAACTCCGACTTTACAATTTAATGATAACATTTACATGAAACTGAATCTTAAATGCTAAGGCCAAAAATAAATCAAGATTTTCTCATGTAGTTTACATTTTACGGTAATTTTCAGGATAACCCAGACGACCAACATGATGGCATTAAGCTGGTGATATACTCAAATAAAACCACACTAGGCATGTTCTCTCAACTGCATTTGGCTTTGACCGCTGCAGTGTGTGCAAGTTCTTGATGACCAACGCTAAAGAACTCCTGATTGGTTCACGTCCATAGACATAACCTTCGGAACAACTTGCACACCGTCTGCAGAAGTCACACTGATATTTGAGACAATCAACTGTATTCAACATTCTTCAGGGAGCACGCCGGATCTGATTCACTTTGAGTATAACTGCAAATAGTTAAGTGACCATCAGCCCTAGAGCTAGCCCGTGTGTGTGTGCGTGTGTGTGTGTGTGTTGTCAGCGGCGATGGCGGCTGTGTCCTGAGTGGCTACTGCTGCTGTGGTGTTTGCTCTTGTGGCCGCGCTCCCTCTCTCTCTCCCTGTCGTACGACCGGGACCTCTCCCTCTCCCTCCTGTCGCCACGGTGACCGCCTCCTCCCCGCTCGTGTTTGTGTTTCTTCGAGGAAAGGTCGAACGAGCCGCGTTCTCTCTCTCTCTCGCGCTCCCTCTCCCTTTCTCTCTCCCGCTCCACTTTGGCGGCGGGCGAGCGGGATCTCGAGCGGGAATGCGTGCGCTTCTTCTTGTGAGCCGACCCCCCGCTGCTGCCGCCACCACCACTGTTGCTGTGGCGACCGCTAGGCTTGGAGGAGTCGCTGTTGCCATGGTGGCCGGATTTGGACTTGAGGTGGGGGAGGAGGGGAGAGGGCGGGTGTCGCCGAGGCGATGGACTGCGACTGTGAGAGCGGGAACGTGAGCGAGAGCTGTAGGTACCTGAGCGACTGCGTCTGCTGTTGTAGCTGTGGAGGAGAGAAGAAGACCGTTAAGAGAGTTCAAAGTGTTGCGTAGTGATGTCACTATGTTCCAGACGTTCACAAAGGACCGGTACACCAAAGACCTTTTACATATAACGTGATCTTACTGTCTGCGTGGAGAGCGGGATCTAGATCTGGATCGTGTTCTTGAACGAGATCGACTTCCGCTCCTGCTGTTCCTCCCGATCTTCACATCTTTCCTTAAGCTGGAAAATAAAAGATAAGGCTTATGTAATTAAAAAGAAAAGAGAAAAATAAACTGTTAGATAAGTGGCTTTAAGGAACAGCTCTTGGGCTGAAACAAAAAATGGACTAACGCTGAAATGTTGTGTTATTTCCTCACCCGTTGTGTGGACTCTTGTTGGCCTGACTCCGGCCGTCTGGGTCTTTCTTCACTGTTTTGAGCGTCTGGGGGTTCGGGGACTTCTCCTCCAGCTTCACTGCGGGGGAGCAGGGCTTGGAGGCGGGAGAGAAGCCGCCCATCGTGGACAGGGCGGGGGTCCCGTCAGGGTTCAGACCTTTTAGCTTCAGCTTAGCCTCGGCCAGATACACCTTCCTCCGGTCCACCTCCTTCTCCAGCTGGTCCAGGTTAGGCTGGAGAGAAATCACAGCGTCAGTTTACACAAACACTGAGACAGCAGGGTTAGCACTCTGATGCTAACAGGTCTGTGCCAACAGGTTCTCCCCGAGGCACGCAGTGAAGAAGTCTAGTGTAAGTGTCAATTACAGCTTAGCACACAGAACAGGATTTGACTGTCCCCATTGGGACATCTTTCTACATTAAGCTGGACCTGTCCCTTCCTTCACCTATAACACACACAATGTGTTGGAGCACTAGCCAATAGAAGTGTTACATAGTAAGGGTGCAACGGTATACGTACTCGTGCCAAAAATATTCTGTATGGGCCCTTCGGTTCGGAACAAATATAACGCTAAACGTAAAAAATTGAGAACGTGAACAACTTTTTGGAAATAATCTCAGGTGCTGCGTCGCAGCGCTACATGATGTCATACCTTCTTCCTGGTGTAGAGTCTGAGGGTGGTGAGACAGACTTCTTTAACATCGTCCTCACTGGCTCCAAACAGCAGGTACCAGCTGGGTCTGGTTGGCAGAGGTATCTGAGAGAAACATCAAAAACAGGTTTAACATTTAAAGGGTAAACACTTCACTGGATGTGATTATGAAAGAAGCATTGATGGCAAGGACTCAGGAAGACGTGTGTGTGTACCTGCAGGGCTCGAGCAGCGAGGAAGATGCAGGCACAGGCGATGGTCTCGGCTTGGAATCTCACAAACACATTAGTCCTCAGGGTGTCATTCATGTAATTCCTATGGAGGCAAAAACAACACATAGAAACAAACACATAGCATCTTCTCCACAGAGCCACCGCTCACCCACATGTTTCTATAGAGAGCCGCAGTGACGTGTCCTAAAACCCAGAAGTAAACTTCTTCCGGTTCCTTCGACAAAAACTCAATGCAATTTCTCCAAAGGATTTTGGAAAATAGCTGAAATAAGGTCTGTGGTTGAGGCTCATTTAAATGACGGATCCCGTTTTGTTCAGCCGGATAATCTCCACATGTCTCCTACTTTTATAATTTTCTAATCATAAATCTTATCGCCAGAAGCAAAACGCTAACGTGATGCTATAAAGGAACTACAGCAGGGTTGACGTCACGCCAACTTAAGATTGTTACAATCTAAAATACTTAAACAGATTGTTACTTAAATTGTACAAGTTGAAGCGTTTGTTTGAACAGTTTGCAGGAGGCAGGAGGCAGGGACTTGCTTTCAAGCAGAACATGGGGAAAAACAAACTTGGCGAGAGTGTTTACGTGTTCGGTGTAATGACGTACAACGGCCTCGACAACTTCTGTAGTCCTATTCAGGCACTTGTTAACAACCATCGTTTTTTAGACACGTAAACTCTTCAGAAATCACCAGTGGGGTCACTGCTGATGGATTTAATGTCGTAGCACAAGACGTGATCCGTCTCTTCAATGTGTCTCAACCACAGACCTTATTTCCAGCTATTTTCCTAAATCCTAGAGAAATCTCTTTGCTTTTTGACGAAGGAACCGGAAGTGATAAAATGCTAACTCACTTCCGGGTTTTAGGGCGCGTCACTGCGGCACTCTGTACGCATCACATGTTCAGCTGTTACTTAGGGTCAACAGATCTGCTACGTGTCTTGTCAATTAGTGCCAAATCCTTCATTTCCTTTGGGTTTTCTGATTTCGATTCGGTAGATTTGACAATTGCATGCACTAGCAGCAGCGGCAAATTAATCAGGATTGCGGAAATTGCGGTATGCATTCTGAACTTTTTCATTTAACTTTGTCCATTTCTCTCTCTGGGGCATCCATGGGAGTGCTGTATGTCACAGGAAAAGCATGAAGACACAAATGGGGAGGAATCTACAGAAGACCCGCCAAGACCCTTTTTTTGTACAACCACACAATGACCTTTAGAGCAGCTAGAGTTAGACTAATGATTGAGACGATGACACATGCCTTGCAAAGGGACAGGGAGGGATGGGTTGTGGACATGCAGGCAAACGGATGCAACACATTCATGGAGAATGCACGTTCACATTGTTCTATGTGAGGAACAGTGAGACAGCATGTGTGGGGACATGAGTCAGTGGCCTGTGATGTAGTCACATGATGCAACACTGGTGTGATGTCTGATTGCCTCTTACACATTGATAAGGTTAAACTGAAACTTCCTTTAGCTTAAATGATATCCATCCACTGATCATATTTCACTGCAGCTCCGTTTCCTCTGGGACTGATTTTAAAATAATTTAGGAATGGCAATCCATGCCCAGTACTGAGGCTGAGTGAAGTCTGTGCTGTTGAACAGATTACGTGTGAATGGGTAAATTAGATTAGCCATGGGGAGAGCATTAGGACAGACAAAATGGCCAGGATGTGAATTAGGACAGAACAGGGTGGTGTGAGCATCTATGTCCTCGGGAAACATAGAAGTCCAAAAAACAAAAATACAGAAACATGATGGTAGAACCCCGGAAACCTGACACTGATCCCACTTAATTATCAAAAGGACCCACAACCAGGGGAAATACAACTGATCAGAAAGCAGTGAAGCATCTGTGTGTGTCAATATACACACAGGCAAACTAAATGTGATCTCTCCGCTGGATGCTTGCCTCGACTACTCAAGGAAAACCTGCCACTCAGGGATTACTTCCTGTCTAACCTGCCTGCATTAAGTCACCTGACCTGCACTGTGGCAGCTCACTGAGAAACTGCCATGTCAACATCACTAAAGATAACCCGGCCGCTGGAGTCTCACGCCCGCGTGGGTGAGACAGGTCCTTGGAGGCAAAACCTGCAAGACAGACATGTCTGAACACCACGTCAGTTGGGGACAGAGCACAGTAAACTACTGTTAATATTAAAAAAATAAAACAGGCAGGTTAACTACTCAAAAAAAGATATTCTGCTGAAGTTTACTTCATTGCTAGATGCAAGTAAACTATAAAAAAGTCAGAATATAGATAAATATGTAGCTACTTGGCAATAGCAGGTATTACAGTTAAAACCTTGTTTTAGCAAGACCAAAAAAATACAAATCCTTTTGGACACCCAAGAGAAAACAAGACGATGTTGGCTGTTGGGAAAGGTTCGCCCGCCCCCTTCAGTGAATCTCGGAATTGGGATTGGCTGTCAGGAGAGAGGCAGCCAGCCAATGGGGGGAGCTTCCTGAGGTCATGTGGTTGGAGGAGGCAGAGTTCAGAGGTTCTTTATGTGACTTACCAGCATGGTCTACCCTTTAATCAAAGAGTAGAGAGAAAGGACAAAGTTAAACCAAGTTCCCCGGCGGGCAGCGCAAATCAAAAACAGACTTTACAGCAAAGCCATGTAAAGGCAGACAGAGACACGCAGCAGGTTTAAACACATTGCTTCATAAGAAAAAAAAATAGGTGGAAGGGTTAAAATGGAGTGAGGTAACGTCGCAGTCAGACCTGGGCAAAATGGTTGTTGAAGGCTTTTCAAATGTGTGCTTAAAAACACAGGGGCCCGTGAGAATCACTTATCTGACAGGTGTTGGTTCCACTTAAGGGAGCCTCCCAGGATCCCAGCATTAATCAAGTGCTCTTCAAGCGAGTCAACCATTTGTTACATGTTCAACTTTAATTTTTAGCCCAGGTCTGGTGGCACTTCTTGCAGACATGACACAGGTTGCTGCTGTGGGGGAAGGTCAGTGCAGAACAAGGGAGGAACTTACCAGGCGGTCTGGACCAGAGTCTGGTTCTTCTCACAGTCCAGGACTTGAAGGTACATGACGATAATCTGGAATCAAAAAATAAATCACACGTAAGAAACCACCACATGCGCCTGCTCTGAGAAGTGAGGCAAGTCTGCTAAAGCTGCTTCCTGTGTGGTTGCATCAGAAGGGGAAGCTGCTATAGCGAAACTGCACAATTTAAATGTATAAGTGTGGGCTGTGCGATTATGGCAAAAAATCATAATCACTATTATTTTTGGTCAATATTTGATATCACGATTATTAAAAACGATTATCCATTTTTTTTTTTTAGATTATGTTTTCGTAATCGTTGGAAGCCAAAATCGAGATTAAAATACGATTCATTGCACAGCCCTAATATAAGTGTGTTAAACTCACCTTGTGAGGATGCTTGACATGCACACAGAAGCCCAGCTCCTTCAGGATCCGCCGCTCCCCTTTGATGACTTGGTTTTTGGTATTTATGTAGTTCTGATCAAGTATCAAAGAACTTGGAGCCCTGGTTTATAAAAGGAATCAAAATAAAATAATGTTTCCCCCTTTGGAAATAAAAATAAAAGAAAGGAAAGTGCCCTTTTGATGTCTTGTACTCTTTTCTCTCTCTCTTTTTTCTCTTTTCAACCAACTTAAAGCAACAGGTCTAACTGTATGCGTGCCTGACAGTCTGCTGGGGTTTGCGGACTCCTGTGGTTCCAGTGAAAGCATTATGGGATTTGTTGACAGTCCTCGACCTCATTCACCCTGTGTCACAGCTTCAATAGAAATATCAACTCACGCCAACGACAACATCACCACTTCAGCAGCGTGCAAAACAATTCACAATCTTCAAAACACATCTATTATAATGAGATTTAGTAAAACATATTACATATTCTAACATCTCATCAAAGACACTTCCTACTTGACTTTTGTTAATAGTAAAGCAAGATCTCCAGATGTTAAGAAGTAACTATCTAAAGGACAGTTTTCTTAGTTGTATGACTACATTTCCTCTTCACTGCAAGCGATATTAAGCTAACCTACAAAACATCTGCTGGTTAAACACAGATCATTTCAAAAATTCTACTGATGCAGACAAACAGATCAAGAAATAAATAAAGCAAACTCAGCTTTCTAAACCTAAGTTAAGATGTATTCTGATCGTAA
Source organism: Notothenia rossii (assembly GCF_949606895.1). NCBI lineage: Eukaryota > Metazoa > Chordata > Actinopteri > Perciformes > Nototheniidae > Notothenia > Notothenia rossii. Next base: position 86,379,320 of record NC_136902.1, on the reverse strand, counting down.
GTCTGCTCACATGCTGCGTGTCTGTCTTCTTAAAATGAACTATCAGAATCCTACATTATGTCATATTTATGACGTCAAGCACAGCGACAGAAAATCTTAACTTTAAAACGTGAGTGGCATTGATTTAACACTTCCAACACTTGTGGGAAGTCATTTATCCACTTATCAGAGTCAAAAAGTTAATATGTTGAGGTCTGAAATAGCAAAAAACTTAACGTCATGCTACAAACCACCATGCATGGTAACAATAATCTGTGTGATGCCAGTTACTCAACATGACACATCCAATCAACAAACTCACTACAAGTGCACCACACTGGTACCCTTACTTTAATGGCAATACAAAGCCACTATTTATATAATGTCTTACTCTTAAAGCTACAGTGCTAAACCGGATCACATGGACTACAAGTATCCAGATATTTACTTCATCAAACAAGGTGATATTTCTATTAAAGCCATGGGTAACAGTTGGTGAATGGGATTTTACTCTTGAAGCACAAACAAAATGCACAGTGAGGAGCAGTCAGGGAAGAAGACTACGTTACCCAGGGGTCCGCAGATTGACGGACTGATACCCAAAGCTTAAGAGTGAACCACAGGAGTCCTCAAGGCGCCCCGGGGGCCAAGGACCTTCGGCCAACCTGTCTTCCCCGATCCCAGTGCTGTCTCCCACAGGAGGGGGTGGGGCTGGCCCTTGGGGGAAGGAGACCCCCTTGCATCATGGTTGTCATGCCGACTGCTTCATCTTACGTACCATTCCACATCACCCAGGCTTTGGTAAATGTAGCTGGTCGCTGTTAGTTGGTTGCAAGGGAAAAAAGAAGCCAAGTTAATGCCAGCGTCTAGAGTTTTGACATGAACAGATTTCTACGAAGACGAAGGACCGCGCACATAAAGCAGCGGTGCCTTGTCTTCGAGTGTTTAAAATGCACGCCAATTGTTTATGTGAATTTGTCGAGGTATCAATTTCAGTGTATTGTCAATCGCAGCTGTTATATGTCGAGTTATTACACTTCTGTAACTACCAGTGAAGTGGAAACTGAAAAGTTTTAAAAATGGTTTAGAGCACATAGATAACAGAAGAGCACTTTCACAGCAAAAACACATCATATTATTAGATTAAAGAAATGCAAAGTGTTCAATGTAACAACTGTTTTTATTTGTCATTGTCGATACTTACTTTTTGCCTCGGCTCTGTCTCAAATGGTGGAAAACATTGATGACGTCTCGTATTCGTCTGGGTGCTTCCTCAATCTTGGAGGCCAAGTTGATACAAGCCATAGCAACAATCTGGAAAGAAGATGAGTGAAGCAAAAAAAAATTGGAAGAAAGGGTTCAATAACTGAAGACCTGCATTCAGTGATGGGGTGCCCTCACACGGCCAATAGATGTGAACGGACGTAGGTAAGGGCCTTTAACAAACACTATAGCATTTTACTTGTTTGTTCCGATTAAACTCCTGAATTTCCCCAGGGGCATAAATTAAGTTCCAACCTATATTTAACTACTATTTTATTGTCTCTGGGTAAATATTGTTTTTGTAGCAGTAGCCGGTTATCTGAGAGCACGGTGAGCTTAAATCAAGATAAGTCTAGTTGTATACATGACGCTGTACTGACATTTTTCTCTGGGGTGAAGGCTACTGTATCAAAAGGTAAACACTATACTCTTACTGGATTTTAACATTTATTTGTTTCCTTGTTTCGTTCATCTGGAAAATACCATAAAATACAAGACCCTTTTGCCATAATATTTCGGGCTGATATGATGGGAGGCTGTCGCTTAGTGTATAGTGTGCTAGACTTCGAATCAGGGGATAGCAAGCTCGAGTCCCACTGCAGTCAGCATGTCGCTGTGTCCCTGGGCAAGCCACTTCACCCCAAATTGCCCCTGTGGGGATTGCCGACAGTACTGAATGTATGTACGTCGCTTTGGATACTGGATAAAAGCGTCTAACAAATTACATGTCATGGAAGATTTATGCATTGGGATCAGTTCTAAAAACAGCTCTTTAGGTTTGTGTATATATATTTGTATTCTATGGTGCACAATGTTTTTTAAAGTATATAGTACATTGTGTTTATATGTTTCTGCCTCTAGTGGATTGGTATTAGAGTTTTCTAAGATACTCTTCTGGGTATGTCTTTAATACTGTGAATATGTATATTTTTGCTTTAAATGTTTATTTTATTCAATTTTTAAGACATTTCTAATTCTTATTATACAACTATTTTTACAATGGCATAGACTGCAGCTACAGTACATATAGCAATACAGCCTTTTAGGAAGCCAACGACCGTTTGAATCTACAACAACGTTGTAATACTTGTAAAAACGCCCCATTACTGTCGTATTATTCAGTTAGTGTCACTACGGCAGCGTTTGCATATTATTATTGATACACAGTTCAGCCCTCGTCACCTCTTTGTCTTACAGTTCAAAAACCGCTTTCGACAACATGGCTGCCACGAACGTTGCCATAACGTTATGCTAAGCTAACAGTAGCTAGCTAACACCGGCCGGATGTTGAGCCATTTAAACCAATCTTACCTCAAAACTGTGTTTGACGAAGGACTTGGAGTAGAAAAAACGATGAAACAGAACCTGTCCGGTTGCCATTGCCACCTGAAGAGAGAAAAATACACACAAATATGACTTCTGAACTGAGTCTTCTTGTGTAACCTGGCCTAATAAACTAGAGGCCTAACCTTATATCTACCTAACATCCTAGTTTTAAAATGGTGTTAGTGTAATGTGACCCATCATAGTGGTTATTTTTCATACAGATTCTATCTTAGTCAACTTATTGTATATATTTTAATTTTGTTTTATTATCTATTTTGTGATGCTTACATTTGTTTATTTTCAACCTTTAATTTGTTTGCAACTTGTTTGTAAGGCCTTTGTTTTAACATGCTGCTTTAACGGAAAAAACTGTATTTCTTATTTTTATCTTAACCTTGCACAATGGACCGCCGCCATTTTGACTACACCACGCTAACGTTAATAAGCTAACATTAGCAAACAGCTAACAGTCAGGCCGGGCCGTGTTTAGTAAATAAAACAAGTGTAACACCGCGTGTGATAATAAGAGGTTGAATCATGTTATTTAATATGTTTACCTGTGGGAGTCTGAGCAGGATGCCCGCAGACTGGATGAGTTCACAGCCCAGGATACGGAGGTCGGTCTCGGTGTTCAGGTCGAGGCCGTCCAGCATCGAGGGCGTCGGGGAGAGACTCTCCTCGGGGATCAGAGAGTTGTCGATCGTCAGGTACACCTCCGAGTAGACTTTGTCACCGATGAGGATGCCATCGTTGTTCGTGGACGCATTGGAGGACACAGAGAGGGGACCCGCGGCCATGTTCACCCGAGAAAAAACACAGCGGTTAAAGCGGATAACACAAAATCCTCCGGCCTCGACGAGCGGAGCGACGGCGGAGCAGGGAGATAGAGAAAGCGCCGTGACGTCAATGTCACGTGAAGAGGCAACGTGTGTGTTTGTGCATCCGCGGTGGTAAAATAGTTCCTTAATAAGACAAGATAGCACTTTATCGATCCCAATTTGTGAAATGTACAGTATGTGTTGTGTTACAGCAGAATAAAAGACATGGCATTGTACAATACAAATGAAAAAGACTAGACATAAACAAGAAAGTAGAAAATATACATGTTGAAGTTACAAATTAACAATAACAAAATATAAAGTAAGTTATTATATATAAATAAGTATGTGAGGGATGGAATATTAAACAATAAACTGAATATATACATGTAAAATGCACAGTGTGATTTTAAGCAGCTATAGAGCAGAGAGTTCAGTATCAGAATTCCTTTATTCGGCCCACAGAGGAGAAATGGACATTGTTACAGCAAGTAAAGACCCACAGATAGTTAAAATTAATGATGATGCATGCATACAAATATTAAAGATAGTAGTTACACAATTTACAAAATGCATTAGATGGATAGAAAGATACTTTATGGATCCCAAATTGGGAAATTATTATATATATTTTAAGTGTTTTCAGGCATAACATATTTAAAAGGTGGAATAAAGTAAACAAAAATATGTCTACAGTTATTATAAAACAAAATGATGTTACAGAAATTGACAAAAAACATTATTAGAATTTTTAAGAAACTATTTAGCATTGAAAAATAATAAAGACAAGTATTTACACCAAATGTATATGACAAACTACAGTGTATTATACTGTATGATGCACACCTGTGATTTATATACTATGTATATGTGTCAGGATCAGAATCAGAAACTGGTTTATTGCCAACTAGGTTACCTTACCTTATTTGTCTTTTAAGAAAACTATAATCACGTAAAAAATGCAGCAATATTTGCATCAAAGATGGTTGAAATGTTTCTGCTTCTGTAGTATATGTCTATTTTTCTGTTGCTGTAGTGTTTAACAAAACATTAATGTATCCAGAATTGTTTATATTGTGTATTCTTTAGGATACATGTCTTTTTTTTAACTGTAGATCATGTTTATATTTGCTGTTTATGTTTCTGATCTAATGCTTCCTTCACTTGCTCAACGAAAGCTCAGTTTCCCCACATCTGAAGTAGATGTTAGATGACAAGGAATAAGTAATAAACACTTAAATAAAAAAGTGGCCGGCCAAAACTGTTTCACGACTATAGTAAGACATCACAGACCGTCGGATCATGCAGCCATAAAAAAAGACTATAGAAAATATAAAAATAACTAAGTTTGACCATGTTTCAAACTTTGTTTCAATTTTAGGAAACAAGTGGTTGGTCATTGTTAAATGGAGGCTCAGTTGTATTTAGTTATTTTATAGCAATATTGCCATATACACTTCCAGTTAAGGTTAACGAAAAATGTAGGCAAAAAAAATATCTAATTGGACATTTGTATTATCGTTGTTAAGATTTCCGACGTTACGTGAAGGCACCAGAAGGAGGCGACTCACCACCAACGGTATGGATGACGTACTTTACGGGAAAGTCCTGACTGTTCACTTATGGAACATATCCTTCCGCCATTTGAAATAATAAGGACTCAGAGCAGCAGCTTGTAAGGATTATGAAATCAGTATAGCATGCGTCATTCAAACACAACTCACAGGAAATAAATGATATCTACTTCGTAATTTTACGGTTCAACCGTTTAAAGATACAGATAACAATGAAGGTAGGGAACGGTTACCTGTTTTAAGACTAATTATGGGCCTAATTTTAAGATTTTGTCGTTTTTTCGACATGTCCAAGAAGGTGCAGGTTCATAGTAACAGTTAGAACATTGTGTTCAGTTTCAGTTCTGTCAGCCCACAGGATTTTATAGCCTGAAGCCTTGCAGTACTTTAAACCGAACAGCAGAGAGAACCAGAGACACACCAGTTGAGGTTTCCGATAATCAGGATCCCCAATTGAAGCACCTGGCTGTCTAGTTTATCCTGAGACGTTCACTGACCTTGTTGATGCAGCACGAGTCTCTGCAGTGTTTGACCCAGTTTAACTGCCTCCAAGTGACTTATGGGCCTATACTAATGCATGTATTTCTGTATGTGTTGTACGCCTAGGGATATGTGTTTATTTAAATATTTACATGAATTATTTATAGACTTTATAGGTAAAGAGAGCAAGTCATCTCCTATTTGGTCTGTACCTTGCGTCACGTTGGCTATCAACTGTAATCAATTTGTGAAATATACTGTAACCTGATACTGTACTCTTTAGACTCTCTGGTCGGATGCAAACTGCATTTTGTTGTACTTGTTGAATGAAAATAAAGTTGAATCTAATGTAATCCAAGTGGTGTCAACTAGCAGTTTCATCACAGTGATTTCAACCTTTCAGATTGTTTATTTACAATATGTGCTCGAGGTAAAAACTTCAACTAAATCATCTTTACCTCAAAAAACTGAAAAATCCAAAGATTCATTAAACTGTGTGTAACAAAACATTGACCCAGCTTGAGATTTATAATTTGACCACAACACTGCATCATTGCATACGGTTTTTTATTAAATCATAACAAACTAACCCACACACAGCAATCCTGAGCCCCTGCCCCAGTTTTCCAACAAAAATACTCGTTTTTTTACTGGATCAACAGGGAAATAAGGTGGAGTGGTATTCTGCTGTGTTCAGAGGGGACGACATCACAAAACAGACACAACTCACATAGGGGAAATGGGGGGGCCATTAGGAGCAAATGATTGCCCCGGGTCCCCCTAACAGTTTAATCCCTCCATGGTTCCTGAGGTCATATGTGTCTAAAGCTGTTGTAAGCAATAGCTGTAATCATGCAAACATGGCATAAGGGTCCACTTTCATACCCTGATTGAGGCTCTGTGGCAGACAGGTACCCCCCCTCGCCCCCCCCCCCCCCCCCCCACACACACACACACACACACACACACACACACACACACACACACACACACACACACACACACACACACACACACACACACACACACACACACACACACACACACACACACACACACACACACACTGAGGTCTCATTGTCCCCGTCATTAAACACCTACAGTACAGCCGGCACCTCCGGCCTCCACACTTACGGAGTTACCAGGACGACAAGAATACTGAGCATTCTTTCTGTCGTTGCCGGGGTGACACTAATTATGGGGTGTGGGAGGGCTCACGGGACGGCAGGATTCCGGAACGTCCACAGCGACGCAGGAGAGAGGCGTTCAGGGACGCCCTGTGACGAACAAGGGTTTAGTTGTGTGTACACACACACACACACACACACACACACACACACACACACACACACACACACACACACACACACACACACACACACACACACACACACACACACACACACACACACACACACACACACACACACACACACACACACACACCACTCCTTAAGTGTGCGTGTGTGTTTACGAGCAAGTTGCATAGATTCCCCAAGGACACGTGTGTATTCCTGCCCTGCTATGATAATTACTGCGAGGAAATCACACTCCAAAATGTGTGTTTACGTGTGTGTAAATATGAATGTTTGTGCGTGGGTTTGTTTGGTTAATGTTGTAAGAGGACTCTATGTTGGTCATTATTTAGTTAATTTGTTTATTTATTCTTTTAAACACTTTCTTCCTGTTATTGTCAACTGTCAGTTTTTTTTACAATTAGACAGACATTTAGCAACTAACAGTCAAGAATGTACCTCAAAGTGCAATATCACAAAGCTCCTAAAAAGTGGTGCAGTGATGATATATTTTTGTAGGCCAATGAGGATGTTAGCATCGTGAGGGCTCCCTCGACCTATAGCAATAGGCGCTTTCACACCGGAGTACTTTTCCCAGGAATAGTTCCGATGGTTCTTGGGATTTTACTTTCACACCAAAAAGATCTGGAACTAGAACCTAGTTTGCGCAAACCTTTTCACCCCCAGATAGTTCCTGCTAAGGAGCAGGGACATTCCTGGGGAGAAAAAGGTTTGTGGGTGTGTTGGCCACACTAACAATTTCTAATTGGCTGGGCGAATTCCAAACCACGCCCCGCCAAACTCCGAAAAGTTTTGTGAAGCCGCCATTTTATTTGCTCGCATTAGCATTATTAGCATCAGCATTAGCCCAGCGCACCAACGGAGAGAGACTAACTTATGGCAACACAAAATAAAACATGGGAGCGTCGGAGTGATGAGGAGGCGCTTCTGGCGATTTACTCGGAAGACGCTACCCAGCAGCTTCTACTGAAGCCAGTCCCCAACCCCGGGGGACTTCGGGTGGCAGTATACGCCGTGAAGTTGTTTGCGGCCTGCCAGTAAACCCAAAGCAGAAGAAGAAGAAGTGACATCAGCGGCTTCATTTGCATAATCTTCCATCAGGGACTTATTCCGGTGTGAACGTGATCTACTAGGACAGTTCCAGGAACTAAAGATTTCGGGGGAACTAAGTACTGCACTAAGTACTGCACTAAGTACTGCACTAAGTACCAGGAACTAAGTGCCGCAAAGTACTTGGTTTGAAAGCGGCTAATGTGATTTTTCCATTGGATTTCAGTATATTGTAGAAACAAACATGTTTTGTTCAGCAGGATAATATCCACATATTAACACCATCCTATGATTTTTGTAAGTAAAAAGCTGTCATTAGGCTATAAATGAACTACAGCACATGACCTCCTGTCACAACCGCTAAGCTAAAGGTGGCCAATGTTAGCTTGATGACGTTTCGTATTCTCATTTAGACACTTGTTAGCAACCGCTGTTTTTATATCCACGTATTTCAAGTCGTAGAACAAAACATTAAAATCTCTTCAGCTTGTTTTAACCACAGACCTTACTTCGGACTAACAACAACCAAAAACACGTTCAAACATTGTCACCGAGACAAGGGAACTCAAAGTGTTCAAAGTGTTAAGACGCTAAGTCATTTCAGGGACGTAGGACTCATTGCTGCACCACTCTATAACCTAGATTTGTTAAACACAGCAATACTGTGGAATATATAAACCAACATCTATTGGCATTGGTAGTACACAGATGAGTTGTTACTGTCCTGATGATATTTAGTATTATTGGATGAGTATTTTCGCTTTTTCCTCAAAAAACACTGACACACACACCAGGAAGGACACCAGGTCAAGGGCTACAAAGCAAGGGCACGAGCAAAGGAAAAAGCCCCAGAAAAAAGAGCAGAAGGGGGGAGAAGAGAGAGAGATGACTGAATCAGAAGTGAAGGAACATCAAGCTGAGGAGGAGAGGCTGTGGGGGAATTCCTTTCCAGCTACAGGGTCAGAGAGGTGGAATAATAAAAGAAGGCCAAAGAGATTAAAATAATATTGACAAAGAGGCAGATTTATGGAGAGAGAAGGGCGTTTGCGACGGAAGGAGTGTGTGGTCAGAGCATACACACTGATGTGCAGAGTATGAGCAGGCAGAGTGTGTGAATGCCTCTCAACGGTATAGGAAGAGGTTATCTCTTCAAACACACAGCAGAAATGCAGGTCACGGTGAGAGGAAGTATAAAAGGAAAGATCATCGGTCAGAGGTTCATGTGCTGGGAGAACGTGAGGAGCAGTCAGAAGTTCAGCATGTGTCTGAAACAGACGCTGGCAACATCAATGATTAGGTCTATTCTATTTTAAGGGCCCCATTATGCTAATGTTCAGGTTCATATTTACATTGTGTGCTTCAACTGTGACATGTTACATGCTTTTATGTTCAAAAAGCTCTTTATCTTTCTCATACTGCCTGTGCTGCGGCACCTCTTTCCACCCTCCGTATGGGAGAGTAACTCCTGGTGGGAACACAAGGGTTTGAGCCTTTGCAGACCATTCACCACCTTTTCTGTCAGATCATTGGATTTATTGGCTGATGTAATGTATTTGACCAAATACCAAAAATCTTTGTCAAATATATATAGTTACGTCCGACCCTAGCTTTCATTATTTTTTTGCGTTTTTCCTAAGGCAAGAATGGACGAAAAGTACTTTCAATAAGGTTAGTAAGTCAACCTCTGCATTCTTATTTTGCCATATGCTGTTACGAAGGTCAAGAATAAACTCTCCAGCTCAGTTTGTTCTTCTTATTGTGTAATATGAACAAGTGCTCGTAAAATAACTCGATTTATATTCAAGTAATGAGAAAAATGTACTTTTGGTGCAGTAAATGAAATTGAAAACTAACCTCCCTTATACTAGGTCATTCAAACATTCACCTTCATCCAATGTCTTCCTTTATATGGACACACACACACACACACACACACACACACACACACACACACACACACACACACACACACACACACACACACACACACACACACACACACACACACACACACACACACACACACACACACACACACACACACACACACACACACACACACACACACACACACACACACACACACACACACACACACACACAGACTACATTGTGATGCCCACATAATCGATGTCCTTCAGTGACGTGACTTGACTGTAAAAAGTGAGCGATGTGATGCTGTGAGGACAGAAATAATCACTCACTGGAGACACACACATGGCAACGTCTCATGCAATGAATAAACACACACAAGGCCACACACAATCACACAGTGAAACACAGGAAGGCAACAAAATGTCAGCTGCAAAGCACACTTAAAGGCCACCTGTGTTTTTCTCCAGAAATGGTTGGCTGGGGGTTTTTAATTGAGAGATTTATTAGGAATGCAACTGATAAAAAAAAGCACATTTATCAGCAAATAACTGAAAGTGAGGAAAAAATGGACATGTTTCCAAATGTTCCAAGTAGAACATTGGATTTTAATGGCGCCGCATGTTGATTGTTTGATATTCCTCTCCAGGTTTTTAAGCAGATAAACCATATGTGTGTGTTTTGGCAAAACAGGAAACGTTGGCAGGATAAAATCATTATCGCCCCACCTTTCTGCGCTCATTGTCCCACAGATGGGTTGGAAGCAGGGGGACACGAGGAAGTCAAAGTAAAAGCTTTCCATGTGTGCCAGGGAGCGGGGAAATGAGTTCCATGCTGAACACACACTTCACGCATTTCTCCCATCATGCCAATTCATCCCAAATGTAGAGGGAGAGGAAGAGAGGAATGGAAAGACCTTGCACGGAGTGAATGATGTCAATAACACACAATGCCTGAGGGGGGTGTGTGTGTGTGTGTGTGTGTGTGTGTGTGTGTGTGTGTGTGTGTGTGTGTGTGTGTGTGTGTGTGTGTGTGTGTGTGTGTGTGTGTGCTTGCCTTACAGTTTCTTTTGTGTTTGCCTGTCTTTTGTTTGTGTCCACGGGTGGCAGCAGGGGACGTACTGTCATGCTCCTTCTGTCCTGCCCTTGTGACATAGCTGTGTGTGTGTGTGTACATGTGTGTCTGTGGGATCCTGTGCGTGCCACTGAGACTGCGTGAGTGGAGGTTGTGAGAAAACAAGTGCATGTCTGTCAGAGAGTGTGTGTCCGGGGAGTTTACCAGCAGTGGGTTAAAGTGTGTGTGTGTGTGTGTGTGTGTGTGTGTGTGTGTGTGTGTGTGTGTGTGTGTGTGTGTGTGTGTGTGTGTGTGTGTGTGTGTGTGTGTGTGTGTGTGTGTGTGTGTGACTTTCAGAGTAGGCATTCAGAGGGATATCTACGGTTGGTGAAGATGTTTTTCATTTGCATGTGTTCTGGCACATTTGTGTTTTTTATATTTGCATCGTTTCTGAAGCTGCAGCGTGTTTCTGCTATTCGAAGTGTTTTGGGCCGTTGTAGCGCGTTGTCACCTGTCAGCAACTGTAGATATTTGCCTAAATCACATGCTTTATTCAATTCTAAGGGAAGAATAAAAACACAGTTAAAATACAGCAACAATTCAAAAATACTTACAATTGTGTTTTTATTTGAAAAGCTATTTAAATCACAAACAGTCCTTCATTGATTCCCCTGTCTTCCTCTCCCTCTCTAAACTGACCTTATGTTTTAATGTCCTATATTCTGTCTTCACTGAGCTGCTGGCTTCAGTCTGGGCAGCGTCCCCTCCCGTCTTTTTTCCCCACCACTTTTCCAACACGCAAAGCTCCTCTCCGCCCCTCCTCTATCCGTGCCCCGGCCTGTCTCTTTGTCTGTGACGGCAGGGGGGGGTCGCAGTGTGTTTGGGGAGTTCAAAGAGCGATTAGGAACCACCCGGGTCTGACTCTGCCTGCACCCCGGGGGAGTTTGTCTCCCTGTGGGGTGAGATCTGGGGGAGTGCTGATGAGACGCTGGGGATCGCAGCCCCAGGAGCTCCTCCTGAGCTTCAGACAGAGCAGCCGTCAGCCCCCCCCTCTCCTCACACTCCCTGCTCACCGTCTCCTGGAGTAACGCCACCTGGAGGGTCATAAGAGAGTAGTATTTCAGCAAGTCATCTATTGTAGTGTATTAAACCTTACTAAAACAATCATACAATTCCTTTAATGAAAGCAGGCAACTTCTAATATTGTCAGTCTAAAGGAATAGGTCATTGGTTTGGGAAATAAGCGCAGAGTGGTGAAGGGATGATGTATTTTTGAAGTTAGTATTATAAAAGGCTCCTTCGACAAAAAGTAATGGCATTTTTCCATTGGAATTTTTGAAGCGTAAATGCAATCGGCAAATGAAAAAAGCTAATGATAGGAACTACATCACGGTCACATGACTTCACGTCGCCACCGCTAATCTAAAGGCGGCTAATGTTTGGCGTGAGGACGTCTAGTCGTCTCATTTAGAAACCTCCGTTTTTATGACACAGAGAAGTTTCAGACATTCACCTGTGGGGTATTTACTAAAGTATTCAATGTCGTAGAACATGTGCTTTCCTTTCTAAAATAGCTGGAGCTGAGAGGTAAACATGTGATGCATTATATTGTTTCAATCTCCAGGTGTACTGACAATTAAAGCCTTGCTCACTGAATGAAATCGAGTTTAAAACAACTGCAGCTCCTCTTATGTGACAGTCAGACAGAGAGAAGGAAAGCGTCTCACTTCAAGTATTGAGATAAAGTGACCCTTCGTGTCTCTCTCATCACTTTACATGCATGTCCTACCAAGATGGCGCCTGGCCATAAACACTGCTCACTGGCTCAGTTCATTATAAACACGTGCCATTTGAATACTTTAAAATCATTTGGACCATCTGCTGTTTGATAACAGACTTGTGCTGTATGCAACCCAAAATGGTCGAGTGAGACTTTAAAATACTAGAATTTAACAGGAGGGGTCGTTCTGGCTAGCGGGTACTTTTTCACAGTTTTTCTGGCTCTCCAAAATCGTGGTTCTTTCTGGGCCAACAACCGTGCTGAGTATGCTAAACTAGAGAGAGAATCGCTGGCAAGGGGGCTACAACTACAACAAAATGAACATATTTGACCGTGATTTAATTGTAGTACACGTTTCAAAATGGTGCCGAAGTAAAAACATACTGATACCGGTTAGTAAAAACCATGAATTAATGCTTTGACAAGTCTGCAGACGGACGGCAGGCGGAAAACCTTTTAAAATGCGTGTTTTCTGAATGGAGATTGGCTAAGCTAACGTTGTATATGCTCCGACCGTCCACACTCACAACAACGGCCTACAGACATAAATAAACCAGTGACTGTATTCTCCATGACACAGACAGTCTGTGGTTTGGACTTGTTTAACTTTTGTCTAGTTTCTGAACAGATATGAGGAGCTGTGAGCTCTGAGGGCTAACAGCTAACGGCTGATGTTGGTTTTGTGTTTCGCATTGAAGATGACGTCATGGCTCCGCCTACACTGCGTTACTATAGTTACTGCCCCAGTTCCTAAACTGTAATGGAAAAAGTGAGCCTGGCCTAACAAGGCCTAACCATACCGCACTAAGCCGTGCGAGGCCCTGCAGTGGAAATGCGCCATATTTATGATCAGTAAAATCATAGCCCTTGTGTTGCTAACTTCCAGGTCGGCCTACAAAAAGATGTCTTGCCTCCACCACTCTAAAACTAGGTCAGTAAAGATGAAACTAAAATAAAGTGTTCTTAAGCACAGCATGGGCCCTTATCATTTGTGAGCGTTACTATTCTGGACAGGCATTCAGCGCTCAGCAGTGCATCAGTTTTCACCAGTAATGTGACAGTGAGAACAGCTCCCTGTGTGTAGCTGTCATGCCGGATGATTACAGGCTCAGGGATGATCCAAAACACATGTTGCTTTAATGGGCGTTGTGTGTGTGTTTCTGCGGGTTTCAAAAATATGGATCTCTCTTCTGCCAGGTGCTAAACACTGTATGAGTGTTGGAGGAACACTGGGAACTTGACTGTGTAAATATAGCTCTATCATGTGTGCGTGCTAAAAAACATACAGTAAATGTTTGTTTCACCCCGCTCATATTTGGCGTATGGTTTTCTTTTATGTGTGTGTAATTGTCGACATATGTGTACGTGTTAATGGGTGCCCACTATATCATATGTTCCATGTGCAGCGTGTCACGCCTTATACCGCTGTATGCAATTACAGTGAGAGTGTGTGTGACCGTTTGCACACACGTGTTTGAAGTCTTCCTTTACTGTGTGCAAGGCTCGGAGTGCAAGGCTCCTTCCTCCCTGTTTATATGCAGGCATGTGTTAGATCCTGCATGTCTGTGTGTGGGTGTGGGTGTGTGTGTGTGTGTGTGTGTGTGTGTGTGTGTGTGTGTGTGTGTGTGTGTGTGTGTGTGTGTGTGTGTGTGTGTGTGTGTGTGTGTGTGTGTGTGTGTGTGTGTGTTGCATGCCAGTCTCGAGAAAGACAGCCATCATTAGGGGCTCCCAGCGAGAGCAGGATTACAGGGCTATTAGATAGAAGTCACACGCAGCAGACCCACAGAGCCCCTGCTTTTAATCTAACACTGTAAACCACATTCCAGTGGCCACACACACACACACACACACACACACACACACACACACACACACACACACACACACACACACACACACACACACACACACACACACACACACACACACACACACACACACACACACACACACACACACACACACACACACACACACACACACACACACACACACACACTAAATTGTATGGTAGATGCTTCTAGGCCACACACAGTACTTTTTGACCTTGCATGTGTCAAATGACCGCAGTGCTTTTAATGGGAGGTTAAAGGTCAGGCGTCTTTTCTCCCAGACACGCCAACCTTTCCTCTTGTCCTGGTTCAACTGCAACAAAGCCAGAGAGAGACGGAGGGGAGGAGGGGGGAGACAAGACCAGACAGAGAGAGAGGAGGCAGACACAGAGAAACAACATAAAGAAACTGAAAGAGAGAAAGAGTAAGGGTGGGGCGGAGAGAAGTTAAAAAGGAAAGCTGTGACGGAGGAGAGGGATCAGACTGAATGGAGAATCCCCAGTGTGTGTTTGGGTGTGTACGATTACACACTTTTTTAAATTTCAAACCTAATCTCTGCGTTGTGTCAGCCATTGAATGACAAGATGTAGGTACTAAAGACACTGTAAAACAAATCACTGTAGCACTGATAATAAAATATAAAAATCTGCATTTATTGTTCTGCTTATTTTCAGGTTCATATTCATATTGAGTTTCTCTACTGTGACATATTTTCATGCTTTGATGTTCAAAAAGCTCTTTATTTTTCTCATACTGCCTGTGTGAGCCTCCTTTTTTCACCCTCTGTCCTAAACCAGAGGCCAGTCTGCCCCATAAGCTTAATATGGCCTCATTAAAATCTCTTTTGAGGAGATTTTTGTCGGTCACATGAAAAATGAGTCTTTCGATGATTTGATCTTGAAAAATTGATTTGGCTGATACGCTTTACCACTTAATGATAAAAATGCCTCGACAATGCTGCAGTATCCTGGCAACTGAGCGATATCACAAGGTCATGATCAAAACCTGGTTATCTCGAACCAACACACAAACGCACACACATCAAAAGATCAATACATCTTTTCTTGAGAACAGGGTGATAGAAGCTTGAGTTTGAATTCGATAAAAACTGAGAGAGATCGTTAAAGGCAGAACTGAAAGACAGTGTTCTAAAGGCAAGACGGAAAGAAAGACAGAAGGAGAAAATCATCTTAAGAGATAACACTGATTGATCTGCTCTGTGAAGACACAGCACAGTAACAATGTCTCTTTTAAATGAGATGTGAAGGAGCAGAGAGGAGGGGTGGGGGCGGGGGGGGGGGAGCTGCTGTACTGAAGGCCTATGAATGACATGAAAGAACATGTCAGCTGTGAAATTGGCACCAGGTCACCTTGAACCTGCTGAACTCTACAGTATGTGGACAGGCAGAGGGAGGCGTTCAATAGACAATGGGAGACCAGGAGGTCGTTTTTCTTCTGCATTGTACAGCACAACCTTTTTGGTTTCCTTTAGAAGTTGAGGATAGTGATAAGTACTTTATCTTGACATTGAAAACTAACAAAAACTTATCCCTTTTCAAGCTTATTAAATCAACAACGGATTACATTTCTATGTGTAGTATGAGAGGGTTTGGGTGTTCCCTTAGTGTGAAGTAAAGAGGCAGGATACAGTTAATTAGGAGTTGCTTTCAGATAGTGTGTGTTTCTGTGTGTGTATCTGTGTGTTAGTGGTCAAACAGCTGAGACAGGCCCTCATGTGTTAACACACAAAGACTGGGGTACAAACACACAGAAAAAGCCTAGCAAAGTCATTTTAGGATGCTCTCCTTCCTGTCCCCTCTTTGTTCATAATTAGCTTTTTCCACTCTCTTTCATTCACCCACACACTCTCTTTTCCATCCTTCCTTCAGCCGTCTCACCCGTCTTCCTCCTATTTGCTGCCTCGCTCTTTTCACTTTTTTGTTTCACAATTTATTTCAGCTCCATTTGGATGCTGCTGGCACAGACATCCATCACTGCACACTCAGCTGCCAAAGCAAATATTAACTCTGTCAGTCTCTATCTCTCCCCCATTTCAACTCTATCACTCAATCCCTCTCGCTGCGACCACACTCTCACAACCACACACACTCTCACTACATTTAATCAAGCTCTGTTTGAGACGCGTTGGCACAGCAACACACCAATGGAATACATTTCAACACAAATCTGTCTTTGTTCTCACATGTAGAGAGACACTGATTTAGGCCCAATCCAAACCCACCCATACCCGGCACTCAGTGACAGAGTGAACTCCATGTTACTAACTGACACTAACAGCTGAAGGAGGTTGCTATCTTTGAGGTGGAGGGTGTAAATACAGTAGCAAGCTTTCGGGACGAACTCCCCTCTCTCTGTCGGAAACAGGAAGTATTGTAACTTTTCATAACCGGGGAGAATAAGGATCTCTCAGACAACGGTTCAGTTGAATACTCGATTCTGATTGGTCAATTTGGACATTCCAGAGGCTGATCATCTTTGGTAACAGACCGTTGCTAAGGAGAACAGACCGTTGCTAAGGTCAGTTTAACGTCACCCCTTTTCGTTTTCAGATCTGACATTTATGAGCTGCTTGGTTTTTGTTTCTGTAAATATACAAAACTCTACGATCAAATGCACACCTTTACAGTTCTCTAGACTAGATGCAGTTATATGATCGTAATTCAAATCAAATACAATGTAACCTTTAAGTTGTAAACATCAGTAGGACGTTATTAAATGTCTGTCTTATTTTGCGAAGTTCACGAG